>NC_057814.1:149319285-149572278 GCF_018294505.1 Triticum aestivum
ATGTTATTGAAAAATCTCCGACAATCACTATTGGAAGTTTTCAACTGCCTCTACCTACTGCCAAAAAGAAATATGATATACTTATTGTTGGGGACATGCATATCCCCGTTGAGGTAACCTAGTGTTTTACGAAAGTTCTTTGGTTTCATGCTAATCGAAAGTCATTGTTAATAAGACTTGATCAACCTTATTAATGGATCATTTTTTAGAGGTATCAAGTTGATGAATCTAGTAGGCACAACCTTCTGCTACCAACTTTTGTTCTTTGTTTTTCTTAATTAAATAAAATAAAATGCCATGTTTATCCTATATTCTGGATTTTCCGTGCAATAAAAAATAACCCAAAAATAAAAGTTCTCAGAATGCCCTGAAAACTTGATACGATTTTTTCTGAATATTTCTGAATTTTTAGTGCAAATAACATCAGAGGGGGTGCACCAGGTGGGCATTGATGACCCACGAGTATAGGGGATATATTGTAGTCCTTTCGACAAGTAAGAGTGTCGAACCCAACGAGGAGCGGAAGGAAATGACAAGCGGTTTTCAGCAAGGTATTCTCTGCAAGCACTGAAATTATCGGTAACAGATAGTTGTGTGATAAGATATTTCGTAACGGGTAACAAGTAACAAAAGTAGACAAGGTGCAGCAAGGTGGCCCAATCCTTTTTGTAGCAAAGGATACGCCTGGACGGACTCTTATATGATGCAAAGAGCTCCCGAGGACACATGGGAATTGTTGTCAAGTTAGTTTTCATCATGCTCATATGATTCACGTTCGTTACTTTGATTATTTGATATGTGGGTGGATCGGTGCTTGGGTGCTGCCCTTCCTTGGACAAGCCTCCCACTTATGATTAACCTCTCTCGCAAGCATCCGCAACTACGAAGGAAGAATTAAGATAAATCTAACCATAGCATGAAACATATGGATCCAAATCAGACCCTTACGGAGCAACGCATAAACTAAGGTTTAAGCTTATGTCACTCTAGCAACCCATCATCTACTTATTACTTCCCAATGCCTTCCCCTAGGCCCTAATCATGGTGAAGTGTCATGTAGTCGACGTTCACATAACACCACTATAGGAAAGACAACATACATCTCATCAAAATATCGAACAAATACCAAATTCACATGATTACCTATACAAGACTTCTCCCATGTCCTCAGTATCAAACGTAACTACTCACAAAGCATATTCAAGTTCATAATCAGAGGAGTATTAATTATCATAAGGATCTGAACATATGATCTTCCACCAAATAAACCAACTAGCATCAACTACAAGGAGTAATCAACTGTACTAGCAATCGACAGGTACCAATCTGAGGTTCTCAGACAAAGATCGGATACAAGAGATGAACTAGGGTTTGAGAGGAGATGGTGCTGATGAAGATGTTGATGGAGATTGACCCCCTCTCGATGAGAGGATCATTGGTGCTGACGATGGCGATGATTTCCCCCTCCCGGAGGGGAGTTTCCCCGGCATAACAGCTCCGCCAGAGTCCTAGGTTGGTTCTGCCCAAGTTCCGCCTCGAGATGGCGGCTCTTCGTCCCGAAAGCTTCCTTCTGATTTTTTCCAGGTCAAAACACACCAAATAGTAGAAGATGGGCGTCGGGGGCCTGCTAGGGGGCCCACAAGACCGGAGGGCGCGCCTAGGGGGGTAGGGCGTGCCCTCCACCCTTGTGGATGGCAGGTGGCCCCCCTTTGGTGCTTTCTTCGCCCAATATTTTATATATATTCCAAAAATACTTGATACGTTTCCAACGTATCTATAATTTATGAAGTATTCATGTCATGTTTACAACAATTTTATATAGTTTTGGTATGATTTCCGTGGAACTAACCCAAACTGACGATGTTCTTAGCAGAAATGAAAGTTCTCCAAATGAGCTGAAAATTTTTGACGATTTTTTTGGAACAAAAGAGACCCGCGAAGCTTCGTGGAAGGACCAGAAGGTCAAGGAGTAGGGCACAAGACACCGGGGCATGCCTGGGCCCTTGCCCGTGCCCCGGTGGGTTGTGCTCATCTCGAGGCCCATCTTAGCGTGAAACCAATGCCAAAAATCCTATAAATACAGAAACCCCCAGGGGTTAACCTAGATCAGAAGTTCCGCCGCCGCAAGGCTCTATAGCCACCGAAAACCAATCTAGACCCTTTCTGGCACCCTGCCGGAGGGGGAATCATCTCTAGTGGCCATCTTCATCATCCCGGCGGCCACCACGAGATGAGGAGGGAGTAGTCCACCCTCGGGGCTGAGGGTTTGTACCAGTAGCTATGTATTTAATCTCTCTCTCTCTCTCTCTCTCTCTCTCTCTCTCTCGTGTTCTTGAGATTGCACGATCTTGATGTATCGGGGTTTTGTTGATATATTCGGATCATATGGTGTTTTCCCCTCTCTATCTTGTTGTGATGAATTGAGTTTTTCCCTTTGAGATTTCATTGTTATCGGATTGAATAATTTTATGGATTTGAGAACACTTGATATATGTCTTGCAATTGAATACTCGTGGTGACAATGGGTATCGTATTGATTCACTTGATATATGTTTGGACACTCAACTCGCGGATTCCCGAGGTGACATTGGGGTAATCTATGCATAGGGGTCGATGCATGTTCTTGTCTTTGTTTCTCCGGTAGAAATCTTGGGGCACTCTTTGAAGTTCTTTGTGCTGGATTCTAAGAGTGCCCCCAAGATTTCTATCGGAGAAACAAAGATGAGAACGTGCATCAACCCCTATGCAAAGATTACCCCAATGTCACCGCGGGAATCCACGAGTTGAATGCCAAAACACATATCAAGTGAATCAATATGATGCCCCATTGTCACCATGAGTATTCATATGCAAGACATATATCAAGTGCTCTCAAATCCATAAAAGTATTCAATCTGATAACAACGAAATCTCAAAGGGAAAAACTCAATTCATCACAGCAAGGTAGAAAGGGAAAAACACCATATGATCCGACTATATTAATAAAGCCCGCGATACATCAAGATCGTGCAATCCTAAGAACACGAGACAGCGAGAGAGATTAAACGCATAGCTACTAGTACAAACCCTCAGCCCCGAGGGTGGACTAATCCCTCCTCATCATGGTGGCCGCCGGGATGATGAAGATGGCTATCGGTGATGATTTCCCCATCCGGCAGGGTGCCAGACGGGGTCTAGATTGGCTTTCGGTGGCTACAGAGCCTTGCGGCGGTGGAACTTCTGATCTAGGTTAACCCCTAGGTTTTTTGGAATATTTGGGGATTTATAGAGTAAAGAGGGGGTGTAGGAGGCCACCGAGGTGGGCACAACCCACCTGGGCGCGCCTGGGCCACCAGGCGCGCCCTGGTGGATTGCGCCCCCTCGGGGCACCCCCTAGGTGCTGCTCTGGCCCATCGGGAGTCTTCTGGTCCATAAAAAATCCTCAAAAAGTTTCGCGGTGTTTGGACTCAGTTTGATATTGATTTCCTACGATGTAAAAAACAAGCAAAAACAACAACTGGCACTGGGCACTGGGTCAATAGGTTAGTCCCAAAAAATGATATAAAGTTGCCATAAAATGGTTGTAAAACATCCAAGAATGATAATAAAACAACATGAATACTTCATAAATTATAGATACGTTGGAGACGTATCATGGATATATATATATATATATATATATATATATATATATATATATATCCGGATCTCTCCAACACATAGTGCTTGCCAAAGGAAAAAGTGTAAAAAGGAAAGGTGATGATCACCATGACTCTTGTATAAGGGTAGGAGATAAAAGTAAAAGATATGCCGTTCGCAGAGGGAAGCAGAGGTTGTCATGCACTTTTATGGTTGGATGCACAAAATCTTAATGCAAAAGAATGTAACTTTATATTGCCGCTTGTGATAGAGAACTTTATTATGCAGTCCGTCGCTTTTATTTCTTCCATATCACAAGTTCGTATAAAGCTTATTTTCTTCACACTAATAGATCATACATATTTAGAGAGCAATTTTTATTGCTTCCACCGATGACAACTTACTTGAAGGATCTTACTCAATCAAAAGGTAGGCATGGTGGACTCTCATGGCAAAACTAGTTTAAGGGATGTTTGGAAGCACAAGTAGTATCTCTACTTGGTGCAAAGAATTTGGTTAGCATGAGGGGGAAAGGCAAGCTCAACATGTTGGATGATCCATGACAATATAACTTCTATTCGGGTATAAGAAAACATAACCCATTATGTTGTCTTCCTTGTCCAACATCAACTTTTTAGCATGTCATATTTTAATGAGTGCTCACAATTACAAAAGATGTCCAAGATAGTATATTTATATGTGAAGCCTCTCTTTCTTTATTACTTCCTATTAATTGCAACAATGACCAAAACTATGTCAACTCTCAACAACTTTTATTCATCATACTCTTTATATGTGAAGTCATTACTTTCCATAAGATCAATATATGATCTTTCTATTTCTTTTTATTCTTTCTTTATTTCCCTCAAGATCATAGCAAGAAAGCAAAGCCCTCAACTCAAAACTACTCTACATTATATATATCTCACGGACTTGATTACATAGATAGAGATCAAAACAAAACTCAAAGCTAGATCATACTAAAACTTTATTCTACTAGATCAAGATATAACCAAAAGGATCGAACTAAGAAAAATGATAAAGTTAAAGATGTGATGGTGATATGATACCGGGGCACCTCCCCCAAGCTTGGCAATTGCCAAGGGCAGTTCCCATACCCATGTATTTATGTCTCTTTCTTCAGAGGTGGTGATGATGGAGTTGTTGATGATGTAGGCTTGTCGTCCATCTTCTAGGGCATAGGCTCGCCATCATAAAAGGATGAACGAGTCTTCAAGATCCTCAAATCTGCAGCCAAACTCATCCTCTTGAATCTATATTCATACTCACAGTTTTGGTTTTGCACGTCATAGATCTGGGCCTGGAGGTGCTCGATTTTCTCGTGAAGCTTGAAGATGGCCTCCCCGATGTTCTTGGCATCCAGAGTGTGATTGTTGGTGAACTCCGTTATCATCATGTGATTGGCGTTGAGTCCATGTTCCACCATCCCTTGGCACTTGAAAACTTGTTGCTCCATTGCTTCGAGTCTTGTCTCCACGCTTCCGGTCTTCTTCGGTCCCTCAACGTCGCGGATGTGCAGCACCCCCTCACGCATCTCAATGCTTTGTGAAGGAAATATGCCCTAGAGGCAATAATAAAGTTGTTATTTTATATTTCCTTATATCATGATAAATGTTTATTATTCATGCTAGAATTTTATTAACCGGAAACTTGATACATGTGTGGATACATAGACAAAACACCGTGTCCCTAGTAATAAGCCTCTACTAGACTAGCTCGTTAATCAAAGATGGTTAAGTTTCCTAACCATAGACATGTGTTGTCATTTGATGAACGGGATCACATCGTTAGGAGAATGATGTGATGGACAAGACCCATCTGTTAGCTTAGCATATTGATCGTTCAGTTTTATTGCTATTGCTTTCTTCATCTCAAATACATATTCCTTCGACTATGAGATTATGCAACTCCCGGATACCGGAGGAATACCTTGTGTGCTATCAAACGTCACAACATAACTGGGTGATTATAAAGATGCTCTACAGGTATCTCCAAATGTTTTTGTTGGGTCGGCATAGATCGAGATTAGGATTTGTCACTCCGAGTATCGGAGAGGTATCTATGGGCCCTCTCGGTAATACACATCATAAGAAGCCTTGCAAGCAAAGTGACTAATGAGTTAGTTGCAGGATGATGTATTACGGAACGAGTAAAGAGACTTTCTGGTAATGAGATTTAACTAGGTATGAAGATACCAATGATCGAATCTCGGGCAAGTAACATACCGATTACAAAGGGAATAACGTATGTTGTCATTACGGTTCGGCCGATAAAGATCTTCGTAGAATATGTAGGAACCAATATGAGCATCCAGGTTCTGCTATTGGTTATTGACCGAAGAAGTGTCTCGGTCATGTCTACATAGTTCTCGAGCCCGTAGGGTCCGCACGCTTAACGTTCGATGACGATTTTGTATTATATGAGTTATGTGATTTGGTGACCGAATGTTGTTCGGAGTCCCAAATGAGATCACGGACATGACGAGGAGTCTCTAAATGGTCGAGAGGTGTGTGTGTGTGTATATATATATATATATATATATATATATGACGATGGTATTCGGACACCGAAAGTGTTTCGGGATGCACCGGGTATTTATCGGGTCACCGGAAGGGGTTCCGGGCACCCCCGACAAAAGATATGGGCCTTATGGGCCAAGAGGGGAAACACACCAGCCACAAAGGGGCTGGTGCCCCCCCCCCCATATGGGCTGGACAAATTGGAGTAGAAAAGGGGAAGGAAGAAAGGAAAAAAGGGAATAGGATTTCCCCTTCCCCCTCTTCCCTTCCTACTCTGAATAGGAATAGGAAAGGGGGAGGCCGAATTGGGAGGACCCCAAGTAGGATTCCTCCTACTTGGGGCGCCCCCTTGGCTGCCTCTCCTCCCCTCCAACCTATATATAAGTGGGGGAGGCACCGCTAGAAGACACACCAACAATTGTTAGCCATGTGCGGCGCCCCCCTCCAAAGTTTACGCCTCCGGTCATATCTTCGTAGTGCTTAGGCGAAGCCCTGCGCGGATCACTTCACCATCACCGTCACCACGCCATCGTGCTGACGAAACTCTCCCTCGACACTTTGCTGGATCAAGAGTTCGAGGGACGTCAAAGAGCTGAAAGTGTGCAGAACTCGAAGGTGTCGTACGTTCGGTGCTTGATCGGTCGGAACGAGAAGAAGTTCGACTACATCAACCGCGTTGTCGAATGCTTCCGCTTTCGGTCTACGAGGGTACATGGACACACTCTCCCCCTCTCGTTGCTATAAATCTGCTAGATAGATCTTGCAGCGTAGGAAACTTTTGGAATTGCATGCTACGTATCCCAACAGTGGCATCCGAGCCAGGTCTATGCGTAGATGATATGCACGAGTAGAACACAAAGAGTTATGGGCTGTGATAGTCATACTGCTTACCACCAACGTCTTATTTTTATTCTGTGCTATTGTGGGATCAAGCGGCCCGGACCAACCTTACATGTCCACGCACATGAGACCGGTTCCACCGACAGACATGCAACTAGTTTTGCATAAAGGTGGCTGGCGGGTGTCTGTTTCTCCTACTTTAGTTGAATCAAATTTGACTGCGGACCGTCCTTGTTGAAGGTTAAAACAGCAAACTTGATAAATCACTGTTGTGGTTTTGATGCGTAGGTAAGAACGGTTCTTGCTAGAAGCCCGTAGCAGCCACGTAAAACTTGCAACAACAAAGTAGAGGACATTTAACTTGTTTTTGCAGGGCATGTTGTGATGTGATATGGTCAAGACATGATGTGATATACATTATTGTATGAGATGATCATGTTTTGTAAAAGTTATCGGGAACTGGCAGGAGCTTTATGGTTGTCGCTTTATTGTATGAAATGCAAACTCCTTGTAATTGCTTTACTTTATCACTATGCATTGGTGATAGTTGTAGAAGCAATAGTTGGCGAGACGAACACAACACTACGATGGAGATCAAGGTGTCTAGCCGGTGACGTTGGAGATCATGACGATGCTTTGGAAATGGAGATCAAAAGCACAAGATGATGATGGCCATATCATGTCACATAATTTTGATTGCATATGATGTTTATCTTATTTACATCTTATTTTGCTTAGTACGGCGGTAGCATTATAAGATGATCCCTTCACTAAATCTCAAGGTAGAAGTGTTCTCCTTGAGTATGCACCGTTGCTACAGTTCTTCGTTTCGAGACACCACGTGATGATTGGGTGTGATAGACTACGTTCACATACAACGGGTGCAAGAAAGTTTTGCACAAGCAGAATACTCGGGTTAAACTTGACGAGCCTAGCATGTACAGACATGGCCTCGGAACACTGGAGACCGAATGGTCGAACGTGAATCATATAGTAGATATGATCAACATAGAGATGTTCACCATTGATGACTACTCCATCTCACATGATGATCGGACATGGTTCAGTTGATTTGGATCACGTATCATTTAGATGACTTGAGGGATGTCTATCTAAGTGGGAGTTCTTAAGTAATATGATTAGTTGAACTTAATTTATCATGAACTTGGTCCTAATAGTATTTGCATATCTATGTCGTAGATCAATAGCTCGCGTATAGTTCCTTGTTTTAATTTTTTGATATGTTCCTAGAGAAAACTAAGTTGAAAGATGATAGTAGCAATGATGCGGTCTGGCTCCGTGATCTGAGGATTATCCTCATTGCTGCACAGAAGAATTATGTCATTGATGCACCGCTAGATGACAGACCTATTGCAGGAGCAGATGCACATGTTATGAATGTTTGGCAAGCTCGATATGATGACTACTTAATAAGTTTAGTGTGCTGATAACCCACAAGTATAGGTGATCGCAACAGTTTTCGAGGGTAGAGTATTCAACCCAAATTTATAGATCCGACACAAGGGGAGCCAAAGAATATTTGAAGGTATTAGCAGCTGAGTTGTCAATTCAACCACACCTCGAGATTAATTATCTACAGCAAGTAATCAGTAGCAAAGTAATATGATAGTTTTGATAGCATTAGCAACAGTAACGGTAACGGTAACAGTGATAGCAGTAATTTTCTAGCAAGTGTAACAGTGATGATAGCAGTAGTAACTTAGCAAAAACAATATAAGATAAATAAGTAGGCATTGGATCGGTGACTTGTTGGATGATATTTATCATGAGACAGTTATAACCTAGGGCGATATGGCACTAGCTCCAGTTCGTCAATATTATGTAGGCATGTATTCCGTAAATAGCCATACGTGCTTATGGAAAGAACTTGCATGACATCTTTTGTCCTACCCTCCCGTGGCAGCGGGGTCCATATTGGAAACTAAGGGATATTAAGGCCTCCTTTTAATAGAGAACCGAAACAAAGCATTAACACATAGTGAATAAATGAACTCCTCAAACTACGGTCATCACCGGGAGTGGCCCCGACTATTGTCACTCGGGGGTTGCCGGATCATAACACGTAGTAGGTGACTATAACTTGCAAGATCGGATCTAGAACATGGATATAATGATGATAACATAATGGTTCAGATCTGAAATCATGGCACCCGGGCCCAAAGTGACAAGCATTAAGCATAGCAAAGTCATAGCAACATAAATCTAAGAACATAGTGGATACTAGGGATCAATCCCTAACAAAACTAACTCGATTACATGATGAATCTCATCCAACTCCTCACCGACCAGCGAGCCTACGAAGGAATTACTCACTCCCGGTGGGGAGCATCATGGAATTGCCGAAGGAGAAGGGTTGGTGATGACGAAGAACGAAGATCCCCCTCTCCGGAGCCCCAAACGGGCTCCAGATCTGGCCTCCCGATGAAGAATAGGAGGTGGCGGCGGCTCCGTTTCGTGGATCATGGTAATTCTTTCCCCATGATTTTTTCTTCGAAAATAGGATTTTATAGCGTCGGTTTTAGGGTCTGCCGGGCCACCAGGTGGGGACAACCCACCTGGGCGCGCAATGAGAGGGGGGCGCGCCCTGGTGGGTTGTGCCCACCCTGGTGCCCCTCTCTGGCAGGTCTTGGCTCCAGAAATTCTTATTTATTCCATAAAAATTCCTCGGAAAGTTTCGTTCCATTCCGAGAACTGTTATTTCTGCACAAAAACAACACCATGGTAGTTCTGCTGAAAACATCGTCAGTCCGGGGTTAGTTTCATTCAAATCATGCAAATTAGAGTCCAAAACAAGAGGAAAAGCGTTAGGAAAAGTAGATACGTTGGAGACGTATCAACTCCCCCAAGTTTAAACCTTTGCTTGTCCTCAAGCAATTCAGTTGATAAACTGAAAGTGAAAAAGAAAAACTTTTATGAACTCTTTTACTCTTGTTTGCATAAATAATCTTAAACAGCAACCAGGTTTTCAGCCAACAATATAACTAACCATGCCGACAATAACTCTTAAAGATTATAATGACTCATATCAATGACATAATCAGCTAGCGAGCAATAATAAGATATCTCAAACAGCAACACGTTGTCAAAATAACAATGATATAGTATGACAATAATGCTATCTCTCTAGCCCTTTCTGAGACCGCAAAACATAAATGCAGAGCACCTCCAAAGTTCAAGCAGCGACTAAACATTGTAATTCATGGTAGAAAAGATCCAGTCATGATGCATCCAACATTAGCTATACACAATACATAAGTCATGACAGCTGTGCTCTCAGGTTCTAGCGCTTGTTTTAGAAGGTGATGACACAACATAAAAGTAAATGGATAGTCCCTTCATAGAGGGAAGCGGTGATTTGCAGAGGTGCTAGAGCTCAAGTTTTTAAAACATAGGTAAATGATATTTTGAGACATGCACCTTTCTCATTTACTTCACATCCATGAGTTATCAATATCTTCCTTGCTAAGCACGCTAGTGGCGGTTCCCAAGCTATAAAAGTAAAGGTTTTACTCCCCCTCCACCAACAATCACACTCCATGGCTTGTTCGAAACAACGGGTGCCGTCCATACAAATCAATAGTCCTCGGGGAGTTTTGTTTAATTATTTAAGAGATTAACTCGTTTTTAATTTGCAGTTTGGGACTGGGCACCCCTATTACCGCCCTTTTCTCGTGTGATGGCGAGTGAATAAACACTCGACCTGAGAATAATCCGCTTAGCATGGAAGATACCGGCCACCTCCTGTTGTTCCATGAACGATCCAGGCACACAAAAAGGATAAATTTTTAGAAGTTTTTTAGAGGTGGCACATGCAAATTTACTTAGGACGGCAGGGTAATACCGAATATAGGTAGGTATGGTGGACTCATCTGGAATAACTTTTGGGTTCAAGGTTTTTGATGTACAAGCAGAATTCCCACTTAGTACAGGCGAAGGCTAGCAATTAGATTGAGAAGCAGCCAGCTAGAGAGCAACAACGGTCATAACCATGCATTATGCATAAGTAATATTGGACACTAGCATGAGTAGGAAACACCATGAACATAAATATCATAGAGGCTTTGTTGGTTTTGATTCAACTACATGCATAAACATGTGCCAAGTCAAGCCACCCAAACATTCAGAGGAGGATACCATATCATCATACTACCACTACAGGAAACAGCTATTTTGCCGTCTGCCACGGCGGACGGCAAAGGCTCGAATGGCGGACGGCAAAGGCCTTTGCCGTCAGCCGCGGACGGCAAAAGGCTCCGGCAAAGTAGGCTACGGTAAACAGGTCCTTTGCCGTCTGCTTTTTATGGCGGACGGCAAAGAGTCCTTTGCCTACAGCGGCGGACGGCAAAAATACTAGACGTCCGCCAGCGTTAGTCCGTTAGGCGGCTAACGGCGGCCTTTGCCGTCCGCCAGCGGACGGCAAATTTGAGCGCCTCTTTGCCGTCCGCCAGTTGACGTCAGCAATGCGTCAGCGCCCGCTGTTGTTTGCCGTCTGCCACGGCGGACGGCAAAGGCAAAGTCTTTGCCATCAGCTTAGCTTTGCCGTCCGCCACGGTAGGCAAATTTGCCAAATGGTCCATCTCTCAGGAAGCACAGGTGGGCGCCACGTGCCCCCTTTGCCGTCTGCCACCGATGGCAAAGGTGTCTTTGCCGTCCGCGGCGGACGGCAAAGAGCCTGCACTACCTCTTTTTATTCTGTTTTTCTTATATCCAACAATTATCACAGGAAATATATCACAGCAAATATATCACAGGAGCCAGCACATATATATCCAACATAATAAATATCCAGCACATATATATCCATACATACATAGTAGGTTGCACATAGTTCCATCGATCCATACATATTACAATATGCAAAGTTTCATCATAGCAATCTAGTTTCATCATAGCAAGCGAGCAGAATACAAGAAGTGCATCAAAGGAAAAAACAAGCAATCCATCATAGAAAGCTGGCTTCCGTGAAGTGCACGAAACTTGCAAAATGACAAATAAGAAAGTTAGAAAAAGAAGACTAGAAGAAGAATTAGACTAGAAGAAAAAGAATAGAAGAAGAAGAAGAAGACTAGAAGAAGAAGTATATGCCATTTATTAGCTAACTTAGGTGAACTGGATCATTTATGAGCTAAATTAGTTGAAATGGATCGTTTATGAGCTAACTTAGGTGAAATGGATCGTTTATTAGCTAACCTAGGTGAAATGGATCGTTTATGAGCTATCTTAGGTGAAATGGATCGTTTATGAGCTAAGTTAGGTGAAATGGATCGTTTATGAGCTAACCTAGGTGAAATGGATCGTTTATGAGCTAACCTAGGTGAAATGGGTCATTTATAAGCTAACCTAGGTGGAATGGGTCGTTTATGAGTTAACCTAGGTGAAATGGGTCGTTTATGAGTTAACCTAGGTGAAATGGGTCGTTTATGAGCTAAGTTAGGTGAAATGGATCGTTTATGAGCTAACCTAGGTGAAATGGGTCGTTTATGAGCTAACCTAGGTGAAATGGGTCGTTTATGAGCTAACCTAGGTGAATGGGTCGTTTATGAGTTAACCTAGGTGAAATGGGTCGTTTATGAGCTAATTATGCAATTTTTGACATAAGTTAGCTAAGTACATATCGTTTTAGAGCTAACTTAGGTAAAATGGATGGTTTATGAGGTCAGTAAGCTTATTAAGTCATTTTGGAGGAAAAGAAGCTAACTCTAGGTCATTATGGTAAGCATATTGGAGGAAATAAAGCTAAGTCTAGGTCTTTATGCATTTGTTAAGCAAAACACTAGAGAAACTTACCGTGATCAGGGAGGTGTAGGAGCGGGGTGGCTAGTGCCGCTACCTGGAGAAGGATCGTGCGATGCGTTTCTGGAGTTAAGCTACACCAAAGATCATTTCCAATGTCTCGTTAGCATTACGACACTCAAATGTTAAGACTAGCAAGTAATGTCCATTCAAATTAAACTCACCGTGCTCCCAGGAGCAATCACTGGCATCGGCGGAGCGGGCTGACCGGACTTCTCGCACACAGACTGCACATTTGGTTTTCAGAACAGAGTCATACTAGTTAGTAATGAGACTCAAATGTTAAGACTAGCAAGTAATCTGCAGAAGAAACTTACCACAAGGAGCTCGTACATGGCCCTTGCCTGCATGTCATTCCGTGCCCTCTCCTCCTCCATCATCTTTCTCGTCCTCTCCTCCATCTCCCGCTGCCTCTCCGCCGCCTCCGCCAGAAGTTTCTCCGTTCTATCTCTCTCAGTCTGTATAGCAGCCTGCAACACCACTCACATGACCATTTGTAATCATTGATGGAAGCGCACACAATGTAATGGAGAAAGATAACTGAGTACGTATCACTAACCTTGATGGCGAGTTGCACTGGCCGTTCACGAGGCCTTATCTCAGGAGCGGAGCTCGACTGGCGCGCCTTGATCTCCGGGAGAGTGCTAGGACAACGGATAAGTCCATCTCCAATGGCTATGGAGCCATGGGACCTCCCGCCACCAGATATCATCACCAGCTCTGGATCAATGGGACCCTGGCTCGGGTTAAAGTCCTCCCCTTTCCTCGCCTTCCCCTCATCTCTATATCTCACGAGCTTGTTGTGGGAGGAGATGTTGGTGAAGTTGTTTGCATCATCGAGGTCAGACTGAGAGAAAGCCTTGACTTTCTTGAAAGAGCCAGTGTGGGCCATGGCATACAGGTCGTACACCTCTGGCACCTTATCCGCCTTATTGTAGCGTGCCTGAAAGAGAGAAACAATGAAAATTAGTAATTAAAGGGCTCAAGCTAGCATGATGAATGAATTGCATGAATCATGAAGCAAACCACATACCCAGTTGCGCCCGAACTGATATAAGTTGGAGCTGCCTTGATGGTGTGGCACACCTTCCATTTGGGCACATTTGTCCTTGGCCTCGTTGTGGAGGGCTAGCAATTCTTTTGAGCACCACTCATCGACCAACACCTCCCAACAATCCATCCGATCGGCACACCATCTCGGAGGCGCCTAAGTTAGCAAATAGAAACTTGAGCGCTACGGCTAAGAATTACTAAATGAAGGAACTTAAGTAGAAGGCCTTAAGAATTACCTTCATGTACTGCTCCTTACTCAGGAACTTATCGCGGCACGCCGGCTTGGTCTTCTTGATACCACGCAAGGCGTAGTAGTCTCGAACAGCCTGCACCCGAGCCTCGTGCCGTAAGTTCTGGAGTAGGCGCTTGCAGACGTTCTGGATAACATTTGCCGCGTCCTCCTCGTATCCCTCCTCACACCTGTAGAATGTCTGCAATCAAATGAGACAATATTGATTAGTACAATTAATAACTAGCTAGTTGAAGATTTTGAAATGTGTAAAGGAGAAATTACCCAGAACGTCCTGATCACCATGTCTGCCCTCGTGTCGCACACGACACCGTCGATAATGACATCCGGCGGGGCCGGGGCAGCCACGTAGTGCTCCCAGCTCAACCCAAGCTCTGGAAGCCGACCCTCACCAGGCAACGTGACAAACCCCGGGAAGTTTTGCCGGCAAAGAACTCCAAGGACGGAGTTGGGCCGGCGGACACTATGATGGTGGTCCCAACCCCTGCAGCATGACAAGGCCAACGCATTAGTTATTTGAAGAAACGTGAATGCAGAAGGTACAAAAATATTAAATGCACTTACGTACCTCTCCCCATCAGGGAAGATCAACCACCTCTGCTCGCGGGTCGCCGGCACGGACGGGAGCCGTGTAGCACCACGCTGGTAGACGGTGCCACCCTCCTCCTCAAGATCAGTCGGCTCCCCGCCATCATCAGCATGGCCACTCGGCTCCTCGGGCTGATCCGGCCAGGTACCCCATCCGGACGTGTGCTCCTCCGGGGTCTCGTGGGCCGAAGGCCAGTCGACCCGAGGCTCGTGGGCCCAAGACCCGTGGACCGGAGGCTCGTGGACCGGAGTCCGTGTAGCCTCCTCCTCGGACGAGTCCACCCTAGCAGTCACGTGCTCGGGTGAAACAGCTGGGGGTGGCGGCGAGGAAGGCGCCGTAGCAGTCACCCTACCTCCTCTCCCGCGACCACGTGCCCCACCTCCTCTCTTCCTACCTCGTCCCCTGCTGGGCACCGCGGTCGACGAAGAAGGGCCCGGCGGTGTGGACATACTGTCCAGCAACGCTCGGCGGAGAGGTGCGTCTGGAATCGAAGACCTCAGACCACGCGCCGACGAAGAAGGGGCCTTGGCGCGCTCCCGACCAGCGCCCACCATCTTTCAACACCTGCCATGACAAACAGTAAACGAAATTAGTACAACATAAAAAAAGACCGACATGAATAATAATATGTGTATCACTTAAGTGTATCATCATCAAGTACAACATTACAAAATTTAATACCTGACACTACTAATAATCTCGATCAGTATCATCAATAAATGCATAATCATCATCATCACTATAATCAATGACGGGCTCATAGGGTTCAGTGGCATCAACATGTGCAAGGCCACCTTGACGTAATCGGTCAAGCAATGACAGGTCATCCGCAGCAGTAACCTCTTCTTGTTCCGGCTCTTCTTGTTCCTCCTCTGGGGTGATGTCGGATTCACTGTCGCTGTCTACTTCAATGTTTTGGGGTGAAGTATAGCGGTTCTTGAAACGCTTTTTGGAAAGACGTGTCTCTTGGAAGAATTCTCCTTCATATGTGTCTGGGTTAATGTGAGGTTCATAATCCTCTTCCTTTGGGGGAGATAGTCTAGCACGTGGCGGCACTTCATAAACGACATCCCAACCTTTCAGATTTGGATTAGTTTGGCAGGCCCACGGTAGATAGAATACTTGGGTCGCCTGTTGAGCCGTAATATAGACATCAGGAACATCTAAATGGGTGCTTTGGTTGATTTCAACTAGCCCTATATGTTCATGAGTCCTTCTAGTCTCCTTCGGCTGAAACCAATAACATTTGAAGACTACGACATTCGGTGGGTTTTCACCATAGAATAGAAGTTCATAAATTGCTTCAACTCTCCCATAATACTCGGTACCTCCTTCGCCGATAGCAGATACACAACAATTTGTAGACTTTCGGTCGGCCATAGATAGCTCTTTGCCATAGGTACGAAAGCGATACCCGTTGATGTCGTATTTGTCAAATGAACGGACCTTATAGTCAAAACCATTAGCGACTTGTCTCAATTCGGCGTCCATAGACTCTGAATTAGCCTACAAGTTTAATATGAAAGGATTGTTGCATTACGCACAAATTAGCGAATGAAACCGGGATAGCCGCCTACAAATTAGCCTACAAGTCTAATAGAAATTACCGTTTGTTTGAACCAAGAGATGAAACCGGGATAGCCGCCTCCTTGCTTTGCGAGAAGCTCATACTCTTCGACAGAATCCTTTTGGATCACCGCTCCATACGAGAATAAGGCGACGTATCGACTGTATGAAATATCCAGGAATAAGAGCAGTTCAAAGGAAATAGAAGTTGCGAAACTATGTACCGAGAACTTACTCGATGTACGGCCGCACTTCTATCAGGTTGTTGAAGATATACAACGAAATGGTCCGCCATTGTTCGTTATCCAAAGATACTGGATTTGAAACACTGGCTGGTGCGAGATTCCCTTTGAATAGGCTGAGGTTGGATCCACCCTTTTTAGGGTCGTCAGCATTGTACCGAGGCTTCGGATTATGCAAATGACGATTTTTGGCTTCGTAGTGTGCTGTCACGAAGTTTGCCGCCTCCTCAGTGATGAATGCCTCAGCCATCGATGCTTCAATTCTACGTTTATTTTTACATTTTTGTCGAAGCGTCTTCTGCATCCTCTCAGTTGGGTAGCACCAACGATTTTGCACGGGCCCCCCAATCTTGCCTCGGTCGGGAGATGCAAAATCAAATGTTGCATTGGATTAAAGAAGCCCGGTGGAAAGATCTTCTCTAACTTGCAGATCAACTCCGGCGCCAACTCTTCCATTTCTTCTAGCACGCCAGGCGATAGTTCTTTCGCACAAAGAACACGGAAGAAATAGCTGAGTTCTGCCAGTACTAGCCATTCATCCTCAGGGATGAAGCCACGCAACATCACCGGCATTACCCGCTCAATCCATATGTGCCAATCATGACTCTTGAGACCAAATATCTTCAATTTATCAAGACTGGCTCCCCTCTGTAGATTCGCTGCATACCCATCGGGGAACATCAACTGCATTTTCACCCACAAGATAATTTCCCTCATAGCTGGCCTTCCAAGATTGAACCATGCCTTTGGCTTCGTCCAGTTCTGCTTTCCTTTCGGTTCTTTCATGTTTTGTAACGGCCTATCACATAGCGCCTCCAGATCGACTCTAGCCTTAGTATTATCCTTTGACTTCCCATCTATGCCGAACAATGTACCAAAAAGTGCCTCGGCGATATTCTTCTCAGTGTGCATCACGTCGATGTTGTGTGGGCAAAGGAGGTCTTTGAAGTAAGGCAGATCCCATAAGCATGTTTTGTGAGTCCAGGCGTGCTTAGAATTATACCCCTTGAAGTACCCTGGACGCTCTGGATCTGGCTCGAGAGCGTTTAACTGATCCAGGGTCTGTTGGCCTGTCAATGCAGGTGGTGCAGAGTTTTTGACAACTCTACCTCTGATGAAGTTCTTCTTGTCTTTCCTGAACTTATGGCGAGGATTCAGGAACTGTCTATGCATGTCGAAGCAAGAAAACTTGCGACCGGCCTGAAGCCAACGAAACTCAAGAGCTCCCTTGCATGTGGGGCACGGGAACCTTCCATGCACACACCAGCCAACGAATAGCGCATACGCCGGCAAGTCATGCGTCGAGTACATGTACCAGACACGCATTATGAAGTTCCGTTTGCTATAGGCATCGTATGTCTTGAACCCATTATCCCAGGCTTCTTGCAATTCGTCCTTAAGCGGTTGCATGTACACATTCATATTTTTCCCCGGATAGTTGGGCCCTGGAATTATCAACGTCAGGAAAATGTTCTTTCTTTGCATAATCTGTCCGGGGGGGAGATTGAGTGGAAAGACAAATACGGGCCAACAACTGTATTGGGCTGCCGTCATACCAAACACACTGAACCCATCCGTGCTGATGCCGACTCGAGGATGCCTCGGATCTGCCGCTTTGTCACCATGTAATTCATCAAACTTTTTCCACGCAACACCATCCGATGTGTGTACAATCATCAGATTCCCATCTGCATCTAGTTCGGTTCTTTTGCCCGTTTTGTGCCATGTCATCTGTCTGGCCGTCTCTTCGACCATGAAAAGACGTTGAAGTCTTGGTACGATTGGCATATACCGAAGAACACTAACGGGGATTTTGGTCTGTGTCTTCTCACCCATACCGTTGTCTACCACAACATACCTGGAAGACTTGCAAATGGGACAATAGTTCAAGTCCGCATAGTCAAGCCTAAACAAGACACATCCTTTCTCACAGGCATGTATCTTATCATAGGGCATCTTCAGTGCACGGAGGATTTTGTCCGACTGGTACAGGTTTGCAGGCATTACATGGCCTTTGGGTAGAAAGCGTCCAAATACTGTCATCATTGCATCGTAGCATTCTCTGCCCAAGTTGAACTGAGCCTTCAGAGCCATTACTTGTGAGATGGCATCCAACTGACAAAGCTCAGTGTGCTCATGGAGCGGACGTTTTGAAGACTCCAACATTTCATTGAAGGCCTTTGCAGATTCCTCCATCTCCTCGTCCGAATCCCGAGCATCATCAAAGTCTTGCACCATGTTTTCCATCCCGGTACCATGCTCGTCGGTGCGACGACGATCCACCTCAGCTCGGTCACGTTGGGCAGACTCACCATGAAATGTCCACACCGTATAATCGGGCGTAAAACCACTCTTCTGCAGGTGTTTGCCCATTTCAGCCTCTGTCCTCTTTTCCCAATTGCCGCACCGTAAACAGGGGCACCAGGTTTTCCTCTGGCCATTTGCAAATGCGGCTCGCACAAACCCCTTGGTTTTTGTGAACCATTCAGTGCTCCATTTGTTCTGACCAGTGTGACCGGTGTACATCCACGCACGATCACTCATCTTGACTTTCAGAGCTACTAGACACACAACAAATATATATATATATATATAATTCACCATGTATATATTCATCAGTTGATCTACTTTGTCAATTTTATTACGTCCATGCAACCTACACTCTAATAGGTAATGATAGGTCCTAATCCCACCCGAGTATGTTTAGATTGGGTTCATTTTCCCATGCTATGCTCCGGATCCTACGCAAAATTTCGGCAGCACCTCCCCGCTGTTCTCCTGATACACGTCTCTGCAATAAACAGAGAGGATGTGTACCCGGAGAACAACAGGGGAGGCACTGACGAAATTTATGCGTCGGATCCGGAGCAAAGCATATGGGAAAACGAACCCAATCTAAACATACTCGGGCTGTCCATGGATAGCGTTGGACAATTCGAAAGAATCAAGGTTATAAATATGCAAATGCATGCATATTTATAACTATGACGCTTTCGAACGGGAGACACATATTGGTTACGCATACTGATGATTCAAGACACATATATAGCTAGCTATCAAGTTTCATCGGAATAGATCAAATAATTAATGGGGGAGGAGGACATGTCATTTGTGCTCACCCACGAACGAAGGGGCAGAGCTCGTCAAACGCACGGCGAGGTCGTCGAACACCAAACCTCGCAGCGATGAAACAACTGCACATTTAAAACTACCCGATCAACACAATTATATATGATGTTTTTCATAACAAAATCGAAAAATATATGACCTAACTAATAATTCACAAATATATGACCCCGTCGGCCTCTGGAAGGCCAAAGAACACCTTTTCGGGAGGTGTCGGGGGTCGGGGTGTCGTGTCGGTGTCGGGGTGCCGTGTCGGGGTCGGGGTGTCGGGTCGGGGTGTCGGGTCGGGGTGCCGGGTCGGGGTCGGGGTGCCGTGTCGGTGTCGGGGTCGGGGTGTCGGGTCAGGCTCGGGGTCGGGGTGTCGGGGTCAGGGTCGGGTCGGGGTCTCGGGGTCGGGTTGTCGGGGGTGTCGTGTCGGGGGTCGGGGTGTCGTGTCGGGGTCGGGGTGCTGTTTCGGGGTCGGGGGGTCGGGGTGTCGTGTCGGGGTCATGGGGTTAGGGGGTCGGGTGTCGGCGTGGAGTCGGGGTCGGGTGTCGGCGTGGAGTCGGGGTCGGGTGTCGGGGTGTGGTGTCGGGGTTGGGGGGTCAGGGGGTCTTCTCATTCTTCTACTACTTCTACTTCTTCTCATTCTTCTACTTCTTCTCATCCCCCGTCTTCTACTTCTTTTCTTCTTCTTCTTCTTCTTCTTCTTCTTCTTCTTCTTCTTCTTCTTCTTCTTCTTCTTCTTCTTCTTCTTCTTTCTCCTCCTCCTCCTCCTCCTCTTCTTCTTCTTCTTCTTCTTCTTCTTCCCCCTTCTACTTATTCTACTTTTCATCTTCTTTTTTCATCTTTTTTCACTTCCTTTAATTATGACTATTTAACTAAAACCTAACACTAGTCTAATATAATCCAATATAATTAATCTAATCTAGCTAACTATATAACCTAAACCTAAACTAAAAACCTAAACTAATTAAAACTAAACTATTTAAACTAATTAAACCTAAACTAATTAAACTAAATAACCTAAACTAATTAATTCTAAACTAAAAAAACTCAAACTAAAAAACCTTATCTAAACAGAAAAGAAAAACAAACAAACAGAAAAAAAAATAGGACACAGGGGGGCGGCAGGGGCTCACCGTGGGGGGCGGCGACGGGTCGGGGAGGGGGCGGCGACGGGGCGGCAGCAAGGCGGCGCAGCGATGGGGAGGGGAGGGGCAGCGATGGGCGGCGATCCTCGGGGGGCGGTCGACCCACGGCTGCAGCGGCAGCGACAGTTGGTCGGGCGTCGGGGGCGGGGACGGGCGCGGAGGTACGGGGCTTGGACGGCCGCGGCGCGGCTGGCCGACGTGGAAGGAGCGGCGGGGCCGCGATGGAGGTTGGGGAGGGGTGCGGAGCGGCGGGGAGGCCGGCTACGCCGGACGGGGTCGGCGGCGGCGGCACGGGCTGGTGTGGGCGGGGCGATGTGGAAGAGGCGGCGAGGGTGCGGTGGAGGTCGAGGCGGCGAGGGTGCGGTGGAGGTCGGGCCGGGGCGGCGGGGGGCCGGGGCGGGGCTGGCGGGCGGCGGCGGCGGCGGCGGGGTGGGAGGAGAGAACGGCGAGGAGAGAAGAAGTGAGTAACGGGCGGGGGGGTACGGGCCGTTAGGTAGTGCCCTCTTTGCCGTCCGCCTATCTTTGCCGTCCGCCCTTTTTGCCTCTTTGCCGTCTGCTGGCGGACGGCAAAGAGGTGGGCCGTTAGGTTTTTTCTAAACGGGCGGGGGGATGGGGGCCACCTCACTCTTTGCCGTCCGCCAGCGAACGGCAAAGATTCTTTGCCGTCTGCTGGCTGACGGCAAAGAGCTCGCAGATGGCAAAGAGCTTCTTTGCCGTCTGCTTTTGGGTAGCTGATGGCAAAGAGCTTCTTTGCCGTCAGCTGGCAGACGGCAAAGATCCGGCAGATGGCAAATTAGCTTATTCCAGTAGTGTACATCACAATCATTTTAACGCAATGTTGATATCCAAGATAAATCATTATCCACTCCTAGCTACTTATGCATGACATGAGAAACTATAATCTCTAATTGTCATTGCAAACATGTTTAATCATAATGGGCTGAAGCATGGATACTAGGTTAAACATATTTACACAAACAAAACAAGTCGAGTTCATACCAGTTTCTCTCTGCCACAGCCAGTTCATCGAATATCGTCATTATTGCCTTTCACTTGCACGACCGAACAATGTGAAAATAATAATAGTGCAAGAGTGCCGTGGACTAAGCTGGAATCTGCAAACATTTTATTCAACAAGAGAAGACGAGGTAAAATGGGCTCTTTATTAGTTCAGCAATTATTCATATGAGAGCCACTCAACATTTTCATCATGGCTTTCTCCTTCATACGACTCGAAAATAAGAAGAAATTCAGAGAAACACACTGAAATATTTTTGGAGTTTTTGGTTTTCTAGAGCAAGCAAATGAAAGAGAGAAAAGCAAAAACGAGAAAAAATATTTACACGGGAAAGCTCCCAACAAGCAAAAGAAGAACAAGGAAATCTTTTTGGGTTTTCTTTTTAATAATACTATTAGGCATGCATAGAAAGTAAACCAGCTACAACTAATTTTTTTTGGTTTTTCTAAAGTTTTTCAAACACACAAGAAGAAAGCAGGAAAATAAATCTAGGCATGGATAATACAATGAAAAAGTGTGAGCACCGACAGATGGGATAAGTGAACATGAATGTAAAGTCGGTGGGAAACACGTACTCCCCCAAGCTTAGGCTTTTGGCCTAACTTGGTAGTCGATCAGTAGCCTGGAGGGTAGTAGTTGGAGTGGTAGCTCACGGAGGCTCTTGGTGCGGATGCCTCGGCCTGCCGTGCTGCCTCTTGCTGCGTTCTGAGCTCGGGCCTCGCTCTCAAGAACAAAATGTCTTTCTCTGCTATAATAGTCAAAAAGAGCAGGCGCAGGCAAATATGTGTGCACAATAGAGTTTTGGTTAAACAATAGATTATAAGTGAAGTTATCAACCCTTCCTTTGAGAATTTTATGATCTTTTAAGGTGTCAAAATCTAAATATTGCGTGGGTAGGATAGGGTCAAAGGGCAAAGGTGAAACACCTAGCCCTCGTGCTAAACGCGTGGCATATATTCCACCATAGAAATAGCCACTATTAGCGTTATGCTGAAGTCTGCGTGCAACAATCGCTCCAAGGTTATAATTTCTTTCAACGGTGAGAGCAGTGTGAACGAGGCTCAAGTCTGGAGCACAAAGTGTACTACAGTCTTACTTGCCTACTATACATTTCCCATTAAATAATCCAAAGTACTAAATTGCAGGAAAGTGAATGCTCTTTATTCTACCTTGTGTCACTCCCCTTGTCTCACCGTAACAAAGACTAGTTAAGAATAATTGGTACTCAGCCCTTGGCGGTTCGTCAAGTGAACCCCAGAACGGGAGTTTGCAGTGATGAGCAAAATTTTCTAGCAAGATGGTATATGGATTATCATAAAGCATAAACGACACCCTAGACTCACGGGGATGAAATTTAAATCTTTGACAAATGATTCGGTGAGAATGTGGTGTTGTTCGCACTTATCTGAAAGGTAGGGACCGAGACCGGCATGGTGAACATATTGCTCAAATTCCTCCTTAATGCCCACACGCATCATATACTCATCGCAAGGCCATAAGCATGTTTTGGTGGCGGCATCTCGAGTAGAACTTTCACTTGGTTCAACATATGATCGGCGAGCGGAGCTGTCACTAGAGGATGCCCCCGAGTATCGTCTCCTCGAAGAACTCCTTCCAAAAAGGTTCATCGTGTTCACGTACAAGTTTCTAAAAAAAATTGAGTGACAAATATTTATCAACAAAACTTTATACAATTGATAGCAACTACTCATAGGGATACATAGAGGCCATAGCAAGCATTCAAACTACTTAGAACTCTAAGAATTCAACATGCAAGCACATCTACCGCAGCACCAAGAGTAGCTAATTTTTTTAAATATAAACCACTAAAATAAAAAACTAATTGGACAAACGGTGGAGTCACATACCAAGCAACAATCCCCCGAAACAGTTTCGGAAATGGAGCTTCGAGCAAAGAGATCGAAATCCGCGGTTTTGAGAGCAAGAACACGGGAGAGAGAGCTATGGAGATTATTTTCGGGAGGTAAATTATGAAGTGGGCTGAAGGGATAAGTGAGGGGGCCCACGTGGGGACCACAACCCACTAGGGCACGCCTGGGGGTCCTGGGGCGCCCAGGTGGGTTGTGCCCACCTGGTGCACCTCCCTCTGATATTATTTGCACCAGAAATTCTTAAATATTCAGAAAAATCGTATTAAATTTTCAGAGCATTCTGAGAACTTTTATTTTTGGGTCATTTGTTATTGCACGGGATATTCAGAAAACAGACAAAACATGGCAATTTATTTTATTTAAATAAAAAATAGTAAACTAAAAGTAGGGACAGAAAGTAGTGCTTACTAAATTTATCAACTTCATACGGCTAAAAAATGATCCATTAATAGGGTTGATCAAGTCTTATTGACAACCACTTTCGATTAGCATGAGACCGAAGAACTTTCATAAATCACTAAGTTACCTCAACGGGTATATGCATTTCCCCAACAATAAGCATTTCAAATTTCTTTTTAACAGTAGGTAGAGGTATTTGAAAACTTCCAATAGTGATTGTCGGAGATTTTTCAATAATATTAATACCATTCACTTGGAATTGTTTCTTCGAAAAGTTCACCGTATGCTCATTACCTTTGATACGAAAAGTGACCATGCTTTTATTGCAATCAATAACATCCCCTGAAGTATTCAAGAAGGGTCTACCAAGGATAATCGACATGTTATCCTCCTCGGGCATCTCAAGTATAACAAAGTCAGTCAAAATAGTAACATTAGCAACAACAACGGGCACATCCTCATAGATACCGGTAGGTATGGCAGTTGATTTGTCAGCCATTTGCAAAGATATTTCAATAGGTGTGAGTTTATTCAAGTCAAGTCTTTTATATAAAGAGAAAGGCATAACACTAACACCAGCTCCTAAATCACATAAAGCAGTTTTCACATAATTCTTTTTGATAGAGCAAGGTATAGTTGGTATTCCCGGATCTCCAAGTTTTTTAGGTACTCCATCTTTAAAAGTATAATTAGCAAGCATAGTGGAGATTTCAGCTTCCGGTATTTTTCTCTTATTAGTGATGATGTCTTTCATATACTTTGCATAAGGAGGCATCTTCAAGATATCAGTCAAGCGAGTACGCAAAAAGACTGGCATCGGCATTTCAGCAAAGCATTCAAATTCTTCATCATCTTTATTTTTAGTTGACTTAGGTGGAAAAGGCATAGGTTTTTGAACCCAAGGTTATCTTTCTTTACCGTGTTTTCTAGCAATGAAGTCTCTTTTATCATACCATTTATTCTTATGTTGTGGGTTATCAAGATCGGCAGGTGGTTCTATCTCAACTTCATTATCTAGTTCTTTTTCATTATTTGGTTGAGAGTCTTCATGAACCTCATCATTATCTTTATCATTATCACTAGGTGAGTGTTCATTGCCAGATTGAGTTTCAGCATCAGAGATAGAAGTTTGATTATTATTATCAGGAGGTTTTTCTACTTCAGGTTCACTAGAGGAATGTGAAGTACTATCATTTTTCTTTTTCTTTCTAGAAGGACTAGGTGCACTAGTGTTATTTCTTTGTGAGTCTTGTTCAATTATTTTTGGGTGTCCCTCAGAATAAAGTGGTTCCTGAGTCATTTTACCTCCTCTAGTTGCAACTCTAACAGCAAAGTCATGCATATTATTATGATTCATTTCATCTAGCAGTTCTCTTTGAGATTTAGCAACTTGTTCTAACTGAGTTTGAACCATAGAAGCATGTTTTACAACACCTCTAACATGATTTGATATGCTAAATAACAAGTCACTCAAGCGAGCAATCATACCAGAATTGTATTTCAATTGTTTCATAACATTTTCATTGAAGTGATCTTGTTTTCTAATATAATTTTCAAACTCATAAAGACATTGACTAGGATGCATATTGTGAGGATTGTCATTATCACTGAACTTCATAAGAGAATTTAACTCTACCACCTTAGGCAATGGTGGTGTATTAAGCCCATGTATTTCTTCAATAGGAGGTAAAATTTTAACATCCTCAACTTTAATACCTTTTTCCATCATAGATTTCTTTGCCTCTTGCATATCTTCAGGACTGCGATATAATATACCCCTCTTCTTCGGAGTGGATTTAGGCGGTGGTTCAGGAATAGTCCAATCATCATAATTTTTCAATATATTATCAATAATTCTTCAGCTTGCCCAACAGTTCGTTCCCTGAAAACACAACCAGCACAACTATCTAGGAAGTCCCTAGAAGCATCGGTTAGTCCATTATAGAAGATATCAAGTATTTCATTTTTCTTAAGATGATGATCAGGCAGAGCATTAAGTAATTTGCAAAGCCTCCCCCAAGCTTGTGGGAGACTCTTTTCTTTAGTTTGCACAAAGTTAAATATTTCCTGTAAAGCAGCTTATTTCGTATGAGCAGGGAAATATTTTTCAGAGAAGTAATAAATCATATGCTGGGGACTACGCACACAACCAGGAGCAAGAGTATTGTGCCAAGCTTTAGCATCACCCTTTAATGAGAAAGGAAATAATTTGAGAATAAAGTAATAGCGAGTTTTCTCATCATGAGCAAAGAGGGTGGCTATGTCATTCAACTTAGTAAGATGTGCCACAACAGTTTCAGTTTCATAACCATGGAAAGGATCAGATTCAACCAAAGTAATTAACTCTGGGTCGACAGGGAATTTATAATCCTTATCATCAATACAGATGGGTGAAGTAGCAAACTTAGGGTCATATTTCATTCTAGCATTAGGAGATTTTTCCTTATACTTGCTTAATAATTTCTCTAGATCATCTCTCTCTGCAAGCAAGTATATCTCTAGTTGTCTCCTCACTCATAACATAACCTTCCGGTACCTTAGGCAATTCATATCTAGGAGGGATAGTTCTAGCAGGTGTTTCAGGAGATTCAGTTTCAAGTTCATCATTAGATTCAACAACATCATGTTGTATTACTCTTGTAATTTGTCCATCAAGAAATTCACCAAGTGGCACATCATCATCATTAAGCAAGGTACTAGCATCATCA
This sequence comes from Triticum aestivum, assembly GCF_018294505.1. Classification (NCBI taxonomy): domain Eukaryota; kingdom Viridiplantae; phylum Streptophyta; class Magnoliopsida; order Poales; family Poaceae; genus Triticum; species Triticum aestivum. The sequence goes on from NC_057814.1 coordinate 149,346,074, forward strand.
TAAGCATCATTCATAGCAGAAGTAGCATCATCAATAACTTGCGACATATCAGAATTAATAGCATGTGGTGGTGTTGCAAGTTTAATTATAACAGAAGGTGAATCTAAAGCAGAACTGGATGGCAGTTCCTTACCTCCCCTCGTCTTAGAGGGATAAATCTTTGTCTTAGCATCCTTCAGATTATTCATAGTGATAAATTGCTAATAATCCCAAGTGACTCAACAAATTGTAGCGACCAGACCTCAAACAGTCTGTGCTCTGTGCTTTAGTGTCATCCCTGGATCAGTAATGCTGACACGCACAGTACAAATGGAGGATTTATAACAGAGTAGCAATCACACACTTATTACATCGAGTATCTCAAAAGAGAAATAAGTATGATAAATATGGCTTAAGGCCATCTAATATGATAACAGCGGAAGACTTGGAAGAATAGTGAGTCCATCAACTCCAACGGCATCACTGAGTATAAGACCACGACCTAAGGCACCTTACTCGTCGTCTGAAAAGTCTACAACATAAAACGTTGCAGCCCGAAAACGGGTCAGCACATGGAATATGCTGGCAATGTAACACATAGAGAGTAATGAACATAATAATGCTATACTACATGCATATATGGCTGGTAGAAGGCTCTATGGTTACAGTTTTGCGAAAAGCCAATTTTTCCCTACTGCAAAGGAATGAATTTTATTTAACTACCATGGTGGTTGTTAAACATTGAGAATGGTTGACAGCATTCTCAATCCCAATTAAGTATCATCGTTAACCCAACAAAATTAATTAAAGTAACATGGTGATGAGATTCACATGATAATCCAAGTACTAGATACTCAAGATGTCCATAACCGGGGACACGGCTAACCATGATTAGTTTGTACACTCTGCAGAGGTTTGCGCACTTTTCCCCACAAGACTCGATCGCCTCCACTTGATTCTCGCACTACATGATGTTTGAGAAACGGATGACCGAGACACAGTCATTTAGAAACAATAACTCTTTACTCCGGGTGGACAGTTACACCTACTTTCCCCTACATCTGCTAGCCCACCTCTTCAAGAGATCATGTAACCTACTCAACTATGCTAGAGCCCATAATAGCTTGTGGCTGCACACGGAAGTTTCTAGCATGAATAATCTCATGATCCCTTTGAGCCTGGGTGGCGGTCCTTAGAAAAACAGGCAGCACTGGGTTCTCCAGGTGCCTCAATCCACCCAGATGTGAGTTTTAGTTGCCACCTTAAGTAAACCATTAATTAACAATCTCACATCTGTCGTGAATATCTCTCAAACCCAATCCACGTCTACTAGCATAGCATAGAGATATAAGCAAACGTAGAAGTAACTCCCAAGGGTTTGATAATAAACAGGTAATAGGTACTACCTCAACTACATCCCAATACCCACAATTTAATTAGATCCTAACCATGCAATGTTTGAGGGGTGGTCTAATGCAATAAAACTGGGTAGTAAAAAGGTATGATCAAAGTGTTACTTGCCTTGCTGATGATCCGTGAAACTTAGAGATTCGAAGTAGCAAGCGGTGCACTCCGGGTACTCTATCGCAAACAAACAAGCATACAATAAGCACTCATCAAATGCACAGGTAAAACTCAAATAAGAGATCTAACCAGAAAGTTCAACTAAAGAACTCCGGTTTGCAAAAAGAATCAAATCAAACGAAGCAACGAAAGTCAAACGGCGAAAGAAACAAGCTTCGTTTACTAATCTGGATCTAGGTCAAATTTTACAGTAGCAAAAACTTATTTGAGTAGGTTAAACGGAAATAGAATTTCGAGACGAAACTCTAGGCGCTTGAATCGTCTCATTCCGATAAACGAGCGAAAAGATAAACTAAAACGAAAATCTGATCAGAAATCGCGATTTGGAATAATCGCGGAAAATCCGACGAAAAAGAAAACTGACGAACAGTTAAACGAACGGACGTTCGTTAACAGCGACTAACGCACGAACACGTTCGTTAAAACGAACGGATCGGTGAACGTTCACTAATTAAATAAACCGAAGAAAAAATAAACCGATCTATTTAAAAAAATCTAGGGTTTCGAGAAAAAAAAAACCGAGGCGGTTTTTAAAAAAAACGGACGGCGAACAGCGGCGGCTCCGGCGAGGCTCGGGACGGGCTCCGGCGGGTCGGGCGAGGTGCGGCGACGGGCGGCGGGGCTGCGGGGTCGTCGGGGGCGGCGAGGGGCGACGAGGGCGGCGGCGTACGGGCTCCGGGCGGCTTCGGCTCCTCTCGACGGCGGCGGCTTCGAGCTCCGGCGGGCGGCGTCGGGTCGGGGAACGGGGTGAGGGAGAGGGGGCGGGTGGGGTACTTATAGGAGGGGAGGGGGCAAGGCGGCGGCGGCGGTGTCCTAGCGGGACACGGGCCGCGGCGGCTTCCGACTCCAGGTGGGAGACGACAGCGGCTGGGCCGCGCGGGGAAGCTGGGCCGTCGGCTGGGCTTTGGCCCAGTCGGCGCTCGGGCGATTTTTTTTAAATAATTTCGCCGAATCTAGAAAAATAAATTCATAGAAAAATAAATAAAAATCCAAAAATGCTAAAACAAAATTTCACCGTCTAATTAAAATAATTAGAACAAGATGAACATTTTCTTGGCCCACAAATGCAGTTTTGAAAACGTGCAATTTTTCTAATGCAATTAAAATTGCAAATAAAACCCGAATAAAATACAATATTTGATTTTAATATTTTTCCTCCAATATTTCAATTATTTTGGAGAAGTCATATTTTCTCCTCTCATGTATTTTAATACGAAATATTTTCAGAGAGAAAAATAATTAAAACCAAAATCCTCGTTTCATTATTTGATAAAAATCAAATATGAAAACCACGAAAATCCCCAACTCTCTCCGAGGGTCCTTGAGTTGCTTAGGATTTTTTTGAGGATTTGTCAGAATGCAATAAAATATGCTATGCAATGATGATCTAATGTATAACATTCCAAATTGACAATTTGGGATGTTACAAACCTACCCCCTTAAGATGAATCTCGCCCTCGAGATTCGGGTTGGCTAGAAAATAGGTGACAGTGGTTTTTCCGTAGATCTTCCTCTCGTTCCCAGGTGGCTTCATCTTCAGTGTGGTGACTCCACTGAACTTTGCAAAACTTGATAACCTTGCTGCGGATGACTCGGCTGGCATACTCAAGAATCTTAACTGGTTTCTCCTCATAGGTCAAATCACTTTCCAACTGAATCGCTTCCAGGGGCACTGTATCTCTCAGTGGTATCTCAGCCATCTCTGCGTGGCACTACTTCAACTGGGAAACGTGAAATACATCATGAACTCTTAACAATCCTTTAGGCAATTCCAGCTTGTAAGCAACTTCTCCCATACGCTCCAAAACTCTGTATGGTCCTACAAAACATGGCGCTAACTTTCCCTTAACTCCAAAGCGCTTCACTCCTGGAAGTGGTGATACTCGAAGATAAACTCTGTCTCTGACTTCGTGAACTGTTTCCTTACGTTTAGAATCTGCATAACTCTTCTGCCTGGACTGGGCTACCTTGAGCCTATCACGAATCAACTTCACTTTCTGTTCTGATTCCTTAATCAAATCTGGTCCAAACAACTGGCGGTCTCCAACTTCGTCCCATAACAATGGTGTTCTACACCTCCTTCCGTACAAAGCTTCGAAAGGGGCCATCTTCAAACTGGTTTGATAACTGTTGTTGTAAGAAAACTCTGCATCTGGCAAATTGTCGTCCCAACTAGATCCATAATCTAGCGCACAAGCTCTCAGCATATCTTCCAAAATCTGATTGACTCTCTCAGCCTGTCCGTCTGTCTGTGGGTGAAAAGTTGTACTGAATTCTAGCCTAGTTCCCAAGGTTTCATGTAACTGATTCCAAAACTTTGAGGTAAACTGGGTTCCTCTGTCTGATACAATGGTCCTCGGAAGTCCATGCAAACATACGATTCTGGTCATGTATACCTTTGCCAACTTAGCACTGGTGTAAGTGGTCTTCACTGGGATGAAATGAGCTACTTTCGTCAAACGATCGACTACAACCCATATTGAGTCATAGCCTGAACGAGTCCTGGGCAATCCCGTGATAAAATCCATGCCTAGTTTATCCCACTTCCATTCGGGTATCGGCAATGGCTGTAGCAATCCTGCTGGCTTCTGATGCTCTGCCTTCACTCTCTGACATACATCACAAACTGCTACAGACTCCGCAATATCCTTCTTCATTCTGGTCCACCAGAAAGTATCCTTCAAATCCAAATACATCTTGGTATTTCTTGGGTGAATCGAATACGGTGAATCATGGGCGTCTTGCAAGATCAACTTCCTGATCTCCGGATCATTGGTCACATAAACGCGGTCCTCAAACCATAAGGTATCGTGCTCATCCTCACGAAATCCCTTGGCTTTTCCTTTGCTCATCCTTTCCTTTATCTCGTCAATCTCCTTGTCTGTCTTCTGAGCTTCTCTGATCTTTTCCATCAAGGTAGACTGAATCTCCAACGTTGCTAAATAGCCTCTTGGAACTATCTCCAAACATAGCTCGCGAAGATCCTCGGCTAATAATTTCGGTAACTCTCCGGTCACGAGTGTGTTAACATGGCTCTTGCGGCTCAACACATCAGCTACTACGTTAGCCTTCCCTGGGTGATAATGCAATCTCATATCATAATCCTTAATGAGCTCCAACCATCTCCTTTGCCTGAGATTCAACTCCTTCTGCGTGAAAATGTACTTCAAACTCTTGTGATCCGTGTACACCTCACAATGGTTTCCGATGAGAAAATGTCTCCATGTCTTCAACGCATGCACTACGGCTGCTAACTCCAAATCATGGGTGGCATAATTCTTCTCATGGGGTTTAAGTTGTCGTGAAGTATATGAAACAACTCTTCCCTCCTACATTAGTACTGCTCCAAGTCCTCGACGTGAAGCGTCGCAATATACTTCATAATCCTTGCGTTGATCTGGTAGAATCAACACTGGTGATGTAACCAAACGTTTCTTCAACTCTTGGAAACTAGCTTCACATTCCTCAGTCCAATTGAATTTGATGTCCTTCTTTAACAGCTCTGTCATGGGCTTAGCAATTCTCGAGAAATTTTCAATGAACCTCCGGTAGTATCCTGCAAGTCCAAGAAAACTCCGGATCTCTCCAACTGACGTGGGTGATTCCCAGCTTGTTACTGTGTCAACTTTGGTGGGGTCTACTGCTATTCCCTCTCCGGATATAACATGTCCGAGGAATCCAACTTCCTTCAACCAAAACTCACATTTACTGAACTTGGCGTATAACTGATGTTCTCTGAGCTTCTCAAGTACCAAACGCAAATGCTCCTTATGCTCTTCTTCATTCTTGGAGTGGACTAAAATATCATCAATGAATACCACGACGAACTTATCCAAAAACTCCATAAACACTTTGTTCATCAGGTTCATGAAATAGGCAGGTGCGTTAGTCAGACCAAATGACATAACGGTATACTCATATAGCCCATACCTGGTGGTAAAAGCCGTCTTAGGTATATCCTGCTCTCAAATCTTCAACTGATGGTATCCTGATCGTAGATCGATCTTGGAAAATACCTTAGCTCCTTGTAATCGGTCAAACAGATCATTGATCATTGGCAGTGGGTACTTGTTCTTGATGGTCACTTCATTCAATCCACGATAATCAACAACCATCCTCAACGATCCATCTTTCTTCTCCACTAGAAGTACTGGTGATCCCCAAGGTGACGAACTTGGGCGAATATAGCCTTTATCCAGTAACTCCTTAATCTGCTTCTTAATCTCCTCCAAATCTTTTGCGGGCATCCTGTATGGTCTCTTAGATATTGGCCCTGTGCCTGGCAAAAGTTCAATCAAAAACTCGATGTCTCTATCTGGTGGTATGCCTGGCAACTCTTCTGGAAATACATCCGGGTAATCCTTCACCACTGGTACTTCCTCCTGTACAACTCCTGATAAGGAATTCACCTGAGTCCTCTTCGGCATATGCCGGTATACATACTTAATCCTTCTTCCTTCAGGGGTGGTAAGCAAAATCGTCTTACTGGCGCAATCGATGTTTCCTCCATACATCGATAGCCAATCCATTCCCAAAATCACATCCAAACCTTGCGACTCCAAAACTATTAGGTCTGAGGGGAAAACATGCCTACCTATGGCCAATGGCATCTGAAAACATCCTTGGCTTGCCATATACTCTGCTCCTGGCGAGGTTACTAACATAGGTGTTCTAAGAACTTTGGTGGGCACTTTATACTTATCCACAAATCCCCTTGATATGTATGAATGCGATGCACCAGTATCAAAAAGAACGATTGCAGTAAATGACTTAACCAAAAACTTACCTATTACTGCATCAGGTTGTGCTTCAACCTCCTCCACGTAAACGTGGTTCACTTGTCCTTTACTGAACGGGTTAGGCTTCTTCCTAGAGCTTCCATTGCCATTTCCATTCTGGGCTTCCGGGCATTCAGTTGCATAATGTCCAGTCTTCTGGCACTTGAAACAAGTAACGTGACTTAGATCCCTCTTGGCTGGGGTAGATGGGTTATTACGGTTCTGTCCGTTGCTTCCTCCATTCCCATTACCATTCTTGGGTCCATTATGGTTGTGCGAACTACCTCCTCCATGGGTATGCTGAAACTATCCTCCCGATTTCGGGGTAAAACGTGGCTTCTGCTAAGCTCCAGAATTGTACTTCCCTTGTCCATACTTCCTCTTACGGTTTTCAATCTGCTGTTGCTTCCCTTCAATCATGAGAGCTCTATCTACCAACTCCTGGTAGTTGTTGAAGGTTGCTACCATCAACTGCATGCTCAGCTCATCATTCAGTCCTTCGAGAAACTTCTCCTGCTTGGATGCATCTGTAGCAACGTCATCTGGAGCATAACGTGCTAACTTACTAAAGTCCTCCACATACTGGCCTACGGTGCGTCCTCCTTGGCGTAGGTTGCGAAACTCACGCTTCTTCATAGCCATAGCTCCTGCTGAAACATGGGCAGTACGGAAAGCTTGCTGAAACTGGTCCCATGTGACAGTGTCAATAGGGTGGGTGGCTGTGTAATTCTCCCACCATGATGCTGCGGGTCCATCAAGCTGATGTGCGGCAAAACGCACTTTCTCCGCATCCGTGCATCCTGCAGTGGTCAACTCCCTTCCAACTTTGTGGAGCCAATCATCTGCAACAATCGGCTCGGTGCTGCTGGAAAACACCGGCGGATTTAGCCTCAAGAAACGGGCCAAGTGATCAACAGGTGGTGGTGGTGGGTTGTTGTTGTTGTTGTTGCCTTGGTTCTGTACTAACACTTGCATCAGGGCATTCTGCTGCTGAATCAACTGAGTGATCTCCGGTGGGAAAACAAATCTGGTGTCGCGTCTCGGAGGCATCTGATAGGTTTAGAAAAGATGAGAATTTAGAATAGAATGAGGTCTAGAGGGAAAACACTACCCATATGCTCATGAGTCAAACACAATCAATATCACTCAATCAAATCAAACAAGGCATACAATCAATCTAACTATCGTTACAAAAGTGCTCGGACTATACTATATACATGGGGGAATACTACTACTGATTTTGGTGGTCTACTAGAAATTTTGATCGGTCGAAGACTCCATGATATCTGCTCCAGCTTCATCAACAAAGTCATCTTCACTGGGGTCTGAGTCGGTGTCGTCGATGGTGATGTAGTTATCCGGGCAAGTAGAATCGTTATCTTCTCCTCCTGGAGCTGGGTCTCCCAGGAATACTCCGATCTTCTGTGTCAGGTCGCCGTTCTTCCTCACTAGTGTGACGATTTCCTCCATATAATCCTCGCGTGTAGCCTTGAGCTCTTCCTCCAACTTCGTGATCTTGGTCAATGCCTTCTTCAGATCTATCATGTCTGAGCACATCTGGTTCTCCTGGCGACGAACGTGTTGGTTTTGCTCCTGGATGAAAGCTGCAATTGATCCATCCTTCTTGGTGCTGATCATCTCCCATTGTTCATCTCGGCGTCCACAGATCTGATAAATAGTATCCTTAAGCTCCCTGTGGTAGACGTCTCCAATGCGTCCCATAGAGATGTGGGCTGCCATGCTCTTCCCTAAACTCCAGGTTGGTGCATCAAAGGAAAACTCTATAGGCTCAGTGACTGGCGTAAACGTCCTTCCTGGAACTTGAACTTGAATCTTCCAGCGCTCCTCTTCTGGTAGTGTGGCGTTGTAGGTCCCGGTGAAGCTTGGTATTCCGATGTTTAGGTACTTAGTGACTTCCTTCAAGTGTCGTCCAAAAGGTGTATCTTCATCTGGTTGCATGAACTTGTTCCTTGCATCCGCCATTCCTAAAAGAGTAGAAAGTGGAGAGGAGTCAGAAATGAGAAGAGAGTAGTGTTCTAGGGTTTAAGCTTAGTGGTCGTGTCCTACAGTCAGCGTGTGCTCTGATACCACCTTTTGTAGCCACCAGACCTCAAACAGTCTGTGCTCTGTGCTTTAGTGTCATCCCTGCATCAGTAATGCTGACACGCACAGTACAAATGGAGGATTTATAACAGAGTAGCAATCACACACTTATTACAACGGCATCTTTTGAGACATTCGATGTAATAAGTGTGTGATTGCTACTCTGTTATAAATCCTCAAGTACTGTGCGTGTCAGCATTACCGATCCAGGGATGACACTGATGCACAGAGATCAGACTGTTTGAGGTCTGGTCGCTACAGTAACGATAACAGTGATAGCAGTAATTTTGTAGCAAGTGTAACAGTGATGATAGCAGTAGTAACTTAGCAAAAACAATATAAGATAAATTCGTAGGCATTGGATCGATGACTTGTTGGATGATATTCATCATGAGACAGTTATAACCTAGGGCGATACGGCACTAGCTCCAGTTCGTCAATATAATGTAGGCATGTATTCCGTAAATAGTCATACATGCTTATGGAAAGAACTTACATGACATCTTTTGTCCTACCCTCCCGTGGCAGCGGGGTCCATATTGGAAACTAAGGGATATTAAGGCCTCCTTTTAATAGAGAACCGGAACAAAGCATTAACACATAGTGAATACATGAACTCCTCAAACTACGGTCATCACCGGGAGTGGTCCTGACTATTGTCACTCGGGGGTTGCCGGATCATAACACGTAGTAGGTGACTATAACTTGCAAGATCGGATCTAGAACATGGATATAATGATGATAACATAACGGTTCAGATCTGAAATCATGGCACCCGGGCCCAAAGTGACAAGCATTAAGCATAGCAAAGTCATAGCAACATCAATCTAAGAACATAGTGGATACTAGGGATCAAGCCCTAACAAAACTAACTCGATTACATGAAGAATCTCATCCAACTCCTCACCGACCAGCAAGCCTACGAAGGAATTACTCACTCCCGGTGGGGAGCATCATGGAATTGGCGATGGAGAAGGGTTGGTGATGACGAAGAACGAAGATCCTCCTCTCCGGAGCCCCAAACGGGCTCCAGATCTGGCCTCCCGATGAAGAACAGGAAGTGGCGGCGGCTCCATCTCGTGGATCGCGATAATTATTTCTCCCTGATTTTTTTCTCCGAAAATAGGATTTTATAGCGTCGGTTTCAGGGTCTGCGGGGCCACCAGGTGGGGACAACCCACCTGGGCGCGCCAGGAGAGGGGGTGCGCCCTGGTGGGTTGTGCCCACCCTGGTGCCCCTCTCTGGCAGGTCTTGGGTCCAGAAATTCTTATTTATTCCATAAAAATTCCTCGCAAAGTTTCGTTCCATTCTGAGAACTTTTATTTCTGCACAAAAACAACACCATGGTAGTTTTGCTGAAAACAGCGTTAGTCCGGGGTTAGTTTCATTTAAATCATGCAAATTAGAGTCCAAAACAAGAGGAAAGCGTTAGGAAAAGTAGATACGTTGGAGACGTATCATGTGCCATGCTTTACGGCTTAGAACCGAGACTTCAAAAACGTTTTGAATGCCACAAAGCATATGAGATGTTCCAAGAGATGAAATTGGTATTTCAGACTCATGCCCGTGTCGAGAGGTATGGGACCTCTGACAAGTAATTTGCCTACAAGATGGAGGAGAATAGCTCAGCTAGTGAGCATGTGCTCAGAATGTCTGGGCACTATAATCGCTTGAATCAAGTGGGATTTAATCTTCCACATAAGATAGTGTTTGACAGAATTCTCTTGTCACTATCACCAAGTTACTAGAACTTCATGATAAACTATAATATGCAAGGGATAATGAAGAACGATTCCCAAGCTATTCGCGATGCTGAAATCGGTGAAGGTAGAAATCAAAAAATAGAATCAAGTGTTGATGGTTAACAAGACCACTAATTTCAAGAAAAAGGGCAAGGGAAAGAAAGGGAACTTAGAGAATAATGGCAAGCAAGTTGCCACTCCCATGAAGAAGCCCAAAGCTAGATCCAAGCCTGAAATTGCGTGCTTCTACTGCAAAGGAAATGTTCACTTGAAGCGGAACTACCCCAAATACTTGGCGGATAAGAAGGATGGCAAAATGAACAAAGGTATTTGATATACACGTTGTAGATGTGTACTTTACTAGTGTTCATAGTAGCCCCTGGGTATTTGATACCGGTTCAGTTTCTAAGATTAGTAACTCGAAATAGGAGTTACAAAATGAACAGAGACTAGTTGAGGGCGAGGTGACGATGTGTGTTGGAAGTGATTCCAAGGTTGATATGATCACCATCGCACACTCCTGAAGGAAATATGCCCTAGAGGCAATAATAAAGTTATTATTTATTTCCTTATTTCATGATAAATGTTTATTATTCATGCTAGAATTGTATTAACCGGAAACTTAGTACGTGTGTGAATACATAGACAAAACATAAGTGTCCCTAGTATGCCTCTACTTGACTAGCTCGTTTATCAAAGATGGTTATGTTTCCTAACCATAGACATGTGTTGTCATTTGATGAACGGGATAACATCATTTGGAGAATGATGTGATGGATAAGACCCATCCGTTAGCTTAGCATAATGATCGTTAAGTTTTATTGCTACTGCTTTCTTCATGACTTATACATGTTCCTCAGACTATGAGATTATGCAACTCCCAAATACTGGAGGAACACTTTGTGTGCTATCAAGCGTCACAACGTAAATGGGTCATTATAAAGATGCTCTACAGGTGTCTCCGAAGGTATTTGTTGGGTTGGCATAAATCGAGATTAGGATTTATCACTCCGTGTTTCGGAGATGTATCTCTGGGCCCTCTCGGTAATGCTCATCACTGTAAGCCTTGCAAGCAATGTGACTAATGAGTTAGTTGAAGGATGAAGTATTACGGAACGAGTAAAGAGACTTTCCGGTAATGAGATTGAACTAGGTATGATGATACCGACGATCGAATCTCGAGCAAGTAACATACCGATGACAAAGGGAATAACGTATATTGTTATGCGGTTTGACCGATAAAGATCTTCGTAGAATATGTAGGAGCCAATATGAGCATCCAAGTTCCGCTATTGGTTATTGACCGAAGATGCGTCTCGGTCATGTCTACATAGTTCTCGAACCCGTAGGGTCCGCACGCTTAACGTTCGATGATGATTTGTATTATGAGTTATGTGTTTTGATGACCGAAGTTTGTTCAGAGTCCCGGATGAGACCACGCACGTGATGAGGAGTCTCGAAATGGTCGAGACATAAAGATTGATATATTGGACCATATTATTCGGACACCGGAAGTGTTCCGGATAGTTTCGGGTAAAAACGGAGTGCCGGAGGGGTTAGCGGAACCCCCCGGGGAGTTGATGGGCCTTAGAGGGAAGGAGAGGCAGCAGCCAGGAGGTGGCGCCCCCCCCCCAAGCCCAGTCCGAATTGGAAAAGGGGTTGGGGGCGCGGCCCCCCTCTCCCTTCTTCCCCCCTTCTCCTTTAGGTGGAAACCTACTAGGACTAGGAGTCCTAGTAGGATTCCCCTTCTCCCGGCGCGCCTAGCTTGGCCGGCTGGCCTCCCCCTCCCTCCTTTATATACGGGGGCAGGGGGGCACCCTAGGACACACAATTTTCTCTTAACCGTGTGCGGTGCCCCCCTCCACAGTTACACACCTCGGTCATATCGCCGTAGTGCTTAGGCGAAGCCCTGCGCCGGTAACTTCATCATCACCGTCGCCGCACCGTCATGCTGATGGAACTCTCCCTCGGCCTCAACTGGATCAAAAGTTCGAGGGACGTCATCGAGCTAAACGTGTGTTGATCGCGGTGGTGTCGTACGTTCGGTACTTGGATCAGTTGGGTCGCGAAGACTTTCGACTACATCAACCGCGTTACTAAACGCTTCCTCTTTCGGACTACGAGGGTACGTGGACACACTCTCCCCTCTCGTTGCTATATAGATCTTGTGTGATTGTAGGATTTTATTTTTAATTTACTGCATTCCCCAACAGTGGCATCAGAGCCAAGTCTATGCGTAGATGTTATATGCACGAGTAGAACACAAAGAGATGTGGGCGATAATAGTCATACTGCTTACCAGCAACGTCTTACTTTGATTCGGCAGTATTGTTGGATGAAGCGGCCTGGACCGACATTACATGACCGCGTTCATGAAACTGGTTCTACCGACGTGCTTCGCACACAGGTGGCTAGTGGGTGTCTGTTTCTCCAACTTTAGTTGACTCGAGTTTGACTACGCCCAGTCCTTGTTGAAGGTAAAAACAGCACACTTGACGAAAAATCGTTGTGGTTTTTGATGTGTAGGTAAGAACGGTTCTTGCTAGAAGCCCGTAGCAGCCACGTAAAACTTGCAACAACAAAGTAGAGGACGTCTAACTTGTTTCTGCAGGGCTTGCTGTGATGTGATATGGTCAAGACATGATGTGATATAAATTGTTGTATGGGATGATCATGTTTTGTAACAGAGTTATTGGCAACTGGCAGGAGCCCTATGGTTCTCGCTTTATTGTATGCAATGCAATCGCCATGTAATTGTTTTACTTTATCACTAAGCGGTAGCGATATTCATAGAAGCAATAGTTGGCGAGACGACAACGATGCTATGATGGAGATCAAGGTGTCGCACCGGTGACGATGGAGATCATGATGATGCTTCGGTGATGGAGATCATGAGCACAAGATGATGATGGCCATATCATGTCACATATTTTCATTGCATGTGATGTTTATCTTTTATGCATCTTATTTTGCTTAGTACGGCGGTATCATTATAAGATGATCCCTTACTAAATTTCAAGGTATAAGTGTTCTCCCTGAGTATGCACCGTTGCTACAGTTCTTCGTGCCGAGACACCACATGATGATCGGGTGTGATAGCTCTACATTCACATACAACGGATGCAAGCCAGTTTAGCACACGCAGAATACTCGGGTTAAACCTGACGAGCCTAGCGTATGCAGATATGGCCTCGGAACACGGAGACCGAAAGGTCGAACGTGATTCATATAGTAGATATGATCAACATAGTGATGTTCACCATTAAAAACTACTCCATCTCACGTGATGATCAGACATGGTTTAGTTGATTTGGATCACGTGATCATTTAGATGAATAGAGGGATGTCTATCTAAGTGGGAGTTCTTAAGTAATATGATTAATTGAAATTTCATTTATCATGAACTTAGTCCTGATAGTTATTTTGCATGTCTATGTTATTCTAGATCAATGGCTCGTGCTACCGTTCCTTTGAATTTTAATGCGTACCTAGAGAACGCTAAGTTGAAAGATGATGGCAGCAACTACACGCACTAGGTCCGTAACTTGAGGATTATCCTCATTGCTGCACAGAAGAATTACGTCCTGGAAGCACCGTTAGGTGTACCACCCGTGCCAGCAACTGCGGACATTGTGAATGCCTGGCAGACGCATGTTGATGACTACTCGATAATTCAGTGTGCCATGATTTACGGTTTAGAATCGAGACTTCAAAGACGTTTTGAACGTCATGGAGCATATGAGATGTTCCAAGAGTTGAAGTTAATATTTCAAGCAAATGCCCAAGTTGAGAGATATGAAGCCTCCAACAAGTTCTATAGCTGCGAAATGGAGGAGAATAGTTCTGTCAGTGATCACATACTCAGAATGTCTGGGTACCATAACCACTTGACTCAGGTGGGAGTTAATCTTCCTGATGATAGTGTCATTGACAGAGTTCTCCAATCACTGCCACCAAGCTATAAAGGCTCCGTGATGAACTATAATATGCAAGGGATGAACTAGACAATTCCTAAGCTCTTCACAATGCTAAAGGCTGCGGAGGTAGAAATCAAAAAGGAGCATCAAGTGTTGATGGTCAATAAGACCACAAGTTTCAAGAAAAAGGGCAAAGGGAAGAAGGGGAACTTCAAGAAGAACGGCAAGAAAGTTGCTGCTCAGGAGAAGAAACCCAATTCTGGACCTAAGCCTGAAACTGAGTGCTTCTACTGCAAAGGGACTGGTCAGTGGAAGCGAAACTGCCCCAAGTATTTGGTGGATAAGAAGGATGGCAAAGTGAAAGGTATATTTGATATACATGTTATTGATGTGTACCTTACTAATACTTGTGGTAGCGCGTGGGTATTTGATGCTGGTTCTGTTGCTCATATTTGCAACTCGAAACAGGGGCTATGGATTAAACAAACATTGGCTAAGGACGAGGTGACGATGCGCGTGGGAAATGGTTCCAAGGTCGATGTGATCGCCGTTGGCACGCTACCTCTACATCTACCTTCGGGATTAGTTTTAGACCTAAATAATTGTTATTTGGTGCCAGCGTTGAGCATGAACATTATATCTGGATCTTGTTTGATGCGAGACGGTTATTCATTTAAATCAGAGAATAATGGTTGTTCTATTTATACGAGTAATATATTTTATGGTCATGCACCCTTGCTGAGTGGTGTATTTTTGTTGAATCTCGATTGTGAGGATACACATGTTCATAATATTGAAGCCAAAAGATGCAAAGTTGATAATGATAGTGCAACTTATTTGTGGCACTGCCGTTTAGGTCATATCGGTATAAAGCGCATGAAGAAACTCCATGCTGATGGGCTTTTGGAATCACTTGATTATGAATCACTTGGTGCTTGCGTGCCTCATGGGCAAGATGACTAAAACTCCGTTCTCCGGAACAATGGAACGAGCTACTAACTTATTGGAAATAATACATACCGATGTATGTGGTCCAATGAGTGTTGAGGCTCATGGCGGGTATCGTTATTTTCTTACCTTCACAGATGATTTGAGTAGATATGGTTATATCTACTTAATGAAACATAAGTCTGACATTTGAAAATTTCAAAGAATTTCAGAGTGAAGTGGAAAATTATCGTAACAAGAAAATAAAGTTTCTATGATCTAATCGTGGAGGTGAATATTTGAGTTACGAGTTTGCTCTTCATTTGAAACAATGTGGAATAATTTCACAACTTACGCCACCTGGAACGCCACAGCGAAATGGTGTGTCTGAATGTCATAACTGTAATTTATTGGATATGGTGTGATCTATGATGTCTCTTACTGATTTACCGCTATCGTTTTGGGGTTATGCTTTAGAGACGGCTGCATTCACTTTAAATAGGGCACCATCAAAATCCGTTGAGACGACATCTTATGAACTGTGGTTTGGCAAGAAACCAAAGTTGTCGCTTCTTAAAGTTTGGGCTGCGATGCTATGGTGAAAAAGCTTCAACCCGATAAGCTCGAACCCAAGTCGGAGAAGTGTGTCTTCATAGGATACCCAAAGGAAACTGTTGGGTACACCTTCTATCATAGATCCGAAGGCAAAATGTTCGTCGCTAAGAATGGATCCTTTCTAGAGAAGGAGTTTCTCTCGAAAGTAGTGAGTGGGAGGAAAGTAGAACTTGATGAGGTAATTGTACCTTCTCCCGAATTGGAAAGTAGTTTATCATAGAAATCAGTTCCAGTGATTCCTACACCAATTAGTGAGGAAGCTAATGATGATGATCATGAAACTTCAGATCAAGTTACTACAGAACCTCGTAGGTCTTCCAGAGTACGGTCCGCACCAGAGTGGTATGGTAATCCTGTTTTGGAAGTCATGTTACTAGACCATGGTGAACCTACGAACTATGAGGAAGCGATGATGAGCCCAGATTCCGCGAAATGGCTTGAGGCCATGAAATCTGAGATGGGATCCATGTATGAGAACAAAGTGTGGACTTTGGTGGATTTGCCCGATGATCGGCAAGCCATAGAAAATAACTGGATCTTCAAGAAGAAGACCGACGCTGACGGTAATATTACTGTCTACAAAGCTCGACTTGTTGCAAAAGGATTTCAACAAGTTCAAGGAGTTGACTACGATGAGACTTTCTCACCCGTAGCGATGCTTAAGTCTGTCCGAATCATGTTAGCAATTGCCGCATTTTATGATTATGAAATTTGGCAAATGGACGTCAAAACTGCGTTCCTGAATGGATTTCTGGAAGAAGAGTTGTATATGATCCAACCAGAAGATTTTGTCGATCCAAAGGGTGCTAACAAAGTGTGCAAACTCCAGCGATCCATTTATGGACTGGTGCAAGCCTCTCAGAGTTGGAATAAATGTTTTGATAGTGTGATCAAAGCATATGGTTTTATACAGACTTTTGGAGAAGCCTGTATTTACAAGAAAGTGAGTGGGAGCTGTTAGCATTTCTAGTATTATAAGTGGATGACATATTGTTGATTGGAAATGATATAGAATTTCTGGATAGCATAAAAGGATACTTGAATAAGAGTTTTTCTATGAAAGACATCGGTGAAGCTGCTTACATATTGGGCATCAAGATCTATAGAGATAGATCAAGACGCTTAATTGGACTTTCACAAAGCACATGCCTTGATAAAGTTTTGAAGAAGTTCAAAATGGATCAGTCAAAGAAAGGGGTCTTGCCTGTGTTACAAGGTGTGAAATTGAGTCAGACTCAATGCCCAACCACTGCAGAAGATAAAGAGAAAATGAAAGCCATTCCCTATGCTTCAGCCATAGGTTCTATCATGTATGCAATGCTGTGTACCAGACCTGATGTGTGCCTTGCTATAAGTATAGCATGGGAGGTACCAGAGTAATCCCAGAGTGGAGCACTGGACAGCGGTCAAGAACATCCTGAAATACCTGAAAAAGACTAACGATATGTTTCTCGTTTATGGAGGTGACAAAGAACTCGTCGTAAACGGTTACGTCGATGCAAGCTTTGACACTGATCCGGATGACTCTAAGTCACAATCCGGATTCGTATTTTTATTGAATGGTGGAGCTGTCAGTTGGTACAGTTCCAAGCAAAGCATCGTGGCGGGATCTACGTGTGAAGCAGAGTTCATAGCTGCTTCGGAAGCAACAAATGAAGGAGTCTAGATGAAGGAGTTCATATCCGCTCTAGGTGTCATACCTAGTGCATCGGGTCCAATGAAAATCTTTTGTGACAATACTAGTGCAATTGCCTTTTCAAAGGAATCCAGATTTCACAAGAGAACCAAGCACATCAAGAGACGCTTCAATTCCATCCATCATCAAGTGTCGGAAGGGGACATAGAGATTTGTATGAAACATACAGATCTGAATGTTGCAGACCCTTTGATTAAGCCTCTTCCATGAGCAAAACATGATGAGCAACAAAACTCCATGGGTGTTAGAATCATTACTTTGTAATCTAGATTATTGACTCTAGTGCAAGTGGGAGACTGAAGGAAATATGCCCTAGATGCAATAATAAAGTTATTATTTATTTCCTTATCTCATGATAAATGTCTATTATTCATGCTAAAATTGTATTAACCGGAAACTTAGTACATGTGTGAATACATAGACAAAACATAAGTGTCCCTAGTATGCCTCTACTTGACTAGCTCGTTTATCAAAGATAGTTATGTTTCCTAACCATAGACATGTGTTGTCATTTGATGAACGGGACCACATCATTAGGAGAATGATGTGATGGACAAGACCCATCCATTAGCTTAGCATAATGATCGTTAAGTTTTATTGCTACTGCTTTCTTCATGACTTATACATGTTCCTCAAAATATGAGATTATGCAACTCCCGAATACTGGAGGAACACTTTGTGTGCTATCAAACGTCACAATTTAAATGGGTGATTATAAAGATGCTCTACAGGTGTCTCCGAAGGTATTTGGTTGGTTGGCATAGATCGAGATTAGGATTTGTCACTCCGTGTTTCGGAGAGGTATCTCTGGGCCCTCTCGGTAATGCTCATCACTATAAGCCTTGCAAGCAATGTGACAAATGAGTTAGTTGCGGGATGAAGTATTACGGAACGAGTAAAGAGACTTGTCGGTAACAAGATTGAACTAGGTATGATGATACCGACGATCGAATCTCGGGCAAGTAACATACCGATAACAAAGGGAACAACGTATGTTGTTATGCGGTCTGACCGATAAAGATCTTCATAGAATATGTAGGAGCCAATATGATCATCCAGGTTCTGCTATTGGTTATTGACCGGGGATGCGTCTTGGTCATGTCTAGATAGTTCTCGAACCCGTAGGGTCCGCACGCTTAACGTTCGATGACGATTTGTATTATGAGTTATGAGTTTTGATGACCGAAGTTTGTTCGGAGTCCCGGATGAGATCACGAACGTGACGAGGAGTCTCAAAATGGTCGAGACATAAAGATTGATATATTGGACCATATTATTCGGACACCGGAAGTGTTCCGGATAGTTTCAGGTAAAAACGGGGTGCCAGAGGGGTTACTGGAACTCCCCAGGGAGTTGATGGGCCTTAATGGGCCTTAGAGGGAAGGAGAGGCAGCAGCCAGGAAGTGGCGCCCTCCCCCCAAGCCTAGTCCGAATTGGACAAGGGGTTGGGGCGCGTCCCCCCTCTCCCTTTTTCCCCCTTCTCCTTTAGGTGGAAACCTACTAGACTTGGAGTCCTAGTAGGATTTCCCTTCTCCTGACGTGCCTAGCTTGGCCGACCGGCCTCCCCCTCCCTCCTTTATATACAGGGGAAGGGGGCACTCTAGGACACACAAGTTTCTCTTAACCATGTGCGGTGCACCCCTCCACAGTTACACACCTTGGTCATATCGTCGTAGTGCTTAGGCGAAGCCCTGCGCCGGTAACTTCATCATCACCATCGCCACACCGTTGTGCTGACGGAACTCTCCCTCGGCCTCAACTAGATCAAGAGTTCAAGGGACGTCATCGATCTGAACGTGTGCTGATCGCGGAGGTGCCATACGTTCAGTACTTGGATCGGTTGGATCGCGAAGACGTTCGACTACATCAACCGCGTTACTAAACACTTCCGCTTTCGGTCTACGAGGGTACATGGACACACTCTCCCCTCTCGTTGCTATGCATCTCCTAAATAGATCTTGCGTGATCGTAGGAATTTTTTTGAAATTACAGCGTTCCCCAACAACTCCCTCTACCTTCGAGATTAGTGTGGAACCTAAAACAAATGTTATTTGGTGTTGCGTTAAGCATGAATATGATTAGATCATGTTTATTGCAATACGGTTATTCATTTAAGTCAGAGAATAATTGTTGTTCTGTTTACATGAATAAAACCTTCTGTGGTCGTACACCCAAGGTGAATGGTTTATTGAATCTCGATCATAGTGATACACATATTCATAATATTCATGCCAAAAGATGCAAAGTTGATAATGATAGTGCAACATACTCGCGGCACTTCCGTTCAGGTCATATTGGTGTAAAGCGCATGAAGAAACTCCATGCAGATTGACTTTTGGAATCACTTGATTATGAATCATTTGATACTTGCGAACCATGCCTCATGGGCAAGATGACTAAAACTACGTTCTCTGGAACAATGGACGAGCCACTACCTTATTGAAATAATACATACCGATGTATGCGGTCCGATGAGTGTTGAGGCTCGCGGCGGGTATCGCTATTTTCTGACCTTCACAGATGATTTAAGCAGATATGGGTATATCTACTTAATGAAACACAAGTCTGAAACATTTGAAAAGTTCAAAGAATTTCAGAGTGAAGTGGGGAATCATCGTAACAAGCAAATAAAGTTTCTACGATCTGATCGCGGAGGCGAATATTTGAGTTACGAGTTTGGCCTTCATTTAAAACAATGTGGAATAGTTTCACAACTCACGCCACCTAGAACACCATAGTGTAATGGTGTGTCCGAACGTTGTAACCGTACTTTATTAGATATGCTACAATCTATGATGTCTCTTACCGATTTACCACTATCGTTTTGGGGTTATGCAATAGAGACAGTTGCATTCACGTTAAATAGGGCACCGTCTAAATCCGTTGAGACAACACCGTATGAACTGTGGTTTGGCAAGAAACCTAAGTTGTCATTTCTTAAAGTTTGGGGTTGCGATGCTTATGTGAAAAAGCTTCAGCCCGATAAGCTCGAACCCAAATCGGAGAAGTACGTCTTCATAAGATACCCAAAAGAAACTGTTGGGTACACCTTCTACCACAGATCCGAAGGCAAGATCTTTGTTGCTAAGAATGGATCCTTTCTAGAGAAGGAGTTTCTCTCGAAAGAAGTGAGTGGGAGGAAAGTAGAACTTGATGAGGTAATTGTACCTTCTCTCGAATTAGAAAGTAGCTCATCACAGAAAACCATTCCCGTGATGCCTACACCAACTAGAGAGGAAGCTAATGATAATGATCATGAAAACTTCAGAACAATTTACTACCGAACCTCGTAGGTCAACCAGAGCACGTTCCACACCAGAATGGTACGGTAATCCTGTTCTGGAAGTCACGTTACTAGACCATGACAAACCTACGAACTATGAAGAAGCAATGATGAGCCCAGATTCCGATAAATGGCTTGAGGCCATGAAATCTGAGATAGGATCCATGTATGAGAACAAAGTGTGGACTTTGGTTGACTTTCCCGATGATCGACGAGCCATAGAGAATAAATGGATCTTCAAGAAGAAGACTGACGCTGATGGTAATGTTACTATATACAAAGCTCGACTTGTCGCGAAAGGTTTTCGACAAGTTGAAAGAGTTGACTACGATGAGACTTTCTCACCCGTAGCGATGCTTAAGTCTATCCGAATCATGTTAGCAATTGCCGCATTTTATGAATATGAAATATGGCAAATGGACATCAGAACTGCATTCCTTAATGGATTTCTTAAAGAAGAGTTGTATATGATGCAACCAGAAGGTTTTGTCGATCCTAAAGGTGCCAACAAAGTGTGCAAGCTCCAGCGATCCATCTATGGACTGGTGCAAGCATCTCGGAGTTGGAATATACGCTTTGATGAGGTGATCAAAGCATATGGTTTTATGCAGACTTTCGGAGAAGCGTGTATTTACAAGAAAGTGAGTGGGAGCTCTCTAGCATTTCTAATATTATATGTGGATGACATATTGTTGGATTGGAAATAATATAGAATTTCTGGATAGCATAACAGGATACTTGAATAAATGTTTTTCAATGAAAGACCTCGGTGAAGCTGCGTATATATTAGACATCAAGATCTATAGAGATAGATCAAGACGCTTGATAAGATTTTTCAATGAGTACATACCTTGACAAGATTTTGAAGTAGTTCAAAATGGAACAGTCAAAGAAGGAGTTCTTGCCTGTGTTGCAAGGTGTGAACTTGAGTAGGACTCAAAACCCGACCATGGCAGAAATTAGAAAGAGAACGAAAGTCATTCCCTATGCCTCAGCCATAGGTTCTATAAAGTATGCTATACTGTGTACAAGACCTATTGTGTACCTTGCCATGAATTTGGCAAGGGGGTACAATAGTGATCCAGGAGTGGATCACTGTACAGCAGTCAAAGTTATCCTTAGTTACCTAAGAGGACTAAGGAAATATTTCTCGGTTATGGAGGTGATAAAGAGTTCGTCGTAAAGAGTTACGCGGATGCAAGCTTTTACAACGATCCAGATGACTCTGAGACTCAATCTAGATACATATTTAAAGTGGGAGCAATTAGCTAGAGTAGCTCCATGCAGAGCATTGTAGACATAGAAATTTGTGAAATACATACGGATCTGAATGTGGCAGACCCGTTGACTAAACTTATCTCACAAGCAAAACATGATCACACCTTAGTACTCTTTGGGTGTTAATCACATAGCAATGTTAACTAGATTATTGACTCTAGTAAACCCTTTGGGAGTTGGTCACATGGCGATGTGAACTATGGGTGTTAATCACATGGCGATGTGAACTATGGGTGTTAATCACATGGCGATGTGAACTAGCTAGATTATTGACTCTAGTGCAAGTGGGAGACTGAACGAAATATGCCCTAGAGGCAATAATAAAGTTGTTATTTTCTATTTCCTTATAGCATGATAAATGTTTATTATTCATGCTAGAATTGTATTAACCGGAAACTTAGTACATGTGTGAATACATAGACAAAACAAAGTGTCCCAAGTATGCCTCTACTTGACTAGCTCGTTTATCAAAGATGGTTAAGTTTCCTAACCATAGACATGTATTGTCATTTGATGAACGGGATCACATCATTAGGAGAATGATGTGATGGACAAGACCCATCTGTTAGCTTAGCATATTGATCGTTCAGTTTTAATGCTATTGCTTTCTTCATGTCAAATACATATTTCATCGACTATGAGATTATGCAACTCCCGGATACCGGAGGAATACCTTGTGTGCTATCAAACATCACAACGTAACTAGGTGATTATAAAGATGCTCTATAGGTATCACCAAAGGTGTTTGTTGGGTTGTCATAGATCGAGATTAGGATTTGTCACTCCGAGTATCGGAGAGGTATCTATGGGCCCTCTCGGTAATACACATCATAAGAAGCCTTGAAAGCAAAGTGACTAATGAGTTAGTTGAGGGATGATGTATTACGGAACAAGTAAAGAGACTTGCCAGTAACGAGATTGAACTAGGTATGAAGATACCGACGATCGAATCTCGGTCAAGTAATATACCGATGAGGAAGGGAATAACGTATGTTGTCATTACGATTCAACCGATAAAGATCTTCGCAGAATATGTAGGAACCAATATGAGCATCCAGGTTCCGCTATTGGTTATTGACCGGAGAAGTGTCTCGGTCATGTCAACATAGTTCTCGAACTCATAGGGTCCGCACGCTTAACGTTTGATGACGATTTTGTATTATTTTATTTGTTATGTGATTTGGTGACCGAATGTTGTTCGGAGTCCCATATGAGATCACGGACATGACGAGGAGTCTCAAAATGGTCGATAGGTAAAGATTGATATATATGACGATGGTATTCGAACACCAGAAGTGTTTCGGGATGCACCGGGTACTTATCGGGTCACCGGAAGGGGTTCCGGGCACCCCCGGCAAATGATATGGACCTTATGGGCCAAGAGGGGAAACACACCAGCCACAAAGGGGCTGGTGCGCCCCCCCCCCATATGGCTGGCCAAATTGGAGTATAAAAGGGGAAGGAGGAAAGGAAAAAGGGAATAGGATTCCCCCTTCCCCCTCTTCCCTTCCTACTCCGGGTAGGAATAGGAAAGGGGGGAGGCCGAATTGGGAGGACCCCAAGTAGGATTCCTCCTACTTGGGGCACCCCTTGGCTGCCTCTCCTCCCCTCCAACCTATATATATATGTGGGGGAGGCACCGCTAGAAGACACACCAACAATTGTTAGCCATGCGTGGCGCCCCCCTCCACAGTTTACGCCTCCGGTCATATCTTCGTAGTGCTTAGGCGAAGCCCTGCGCGGATCACTTCACCATCACCGTCACCATGCCATCGTGCTGACGCAACTCTCCCTCAACACTTTGCTGGAACAAGAGTTCGAGGGACATCATCGAGCTGAATGTGTGCAGAACTCGAAGGTGTCGTACGTTCGGTGCTTGATCGGTCGAAACGAGAAGAAGTTCGACTACATCAACTGCGTTGTCAAATGCTTCTGCTTTTGGTCTACGGGGGTACGTGGACACACTCTCCTCCTCTCGTTGATATGCATCTCCTAGATAGATCTTGCATGAACGTAAGAAATGTTTGAAATTGCATGCTACGTTCCGCAATAGTTTGTGGGTGTTGCAGCACCTCCGCAAGGTAGAGGTTGATCACCTTCTCGAAAAACTTGTCCTTGGGGGCGCTTGGAGACGTCATGGTAATCTAGATCTGTTAGAAAAAGAGCTCGAAAAAAGAACATGAGATATTGTCGTGGTACGGTGGTCAAAACCTTGGGGAGAATATATAATGATTTTGTACCGACCAAAAGAAGTATTGTGCAATAAAATGGAGTCCGGAGGGCACACGAGGCGGCTACAAGGCAGGGGGCGCGCCCAGGGGGTAGGGCGCGCCCTCCACCCTTGCGGATGCCTTGTGCGCTCTTCATACTAGTTTTAATTTTCCTAATATTTTAAATATTCCAAAACGGAGAAAAAAATGCTATTAGAACAGTTTTGGAGTCGGTTTACTTACCGTACCACATACCTATTCCTTTTCAGAGTCTGAAAGGTTCTGGAAAGTGTCCTTTATGTACTCCTCTAGTGTTACGGTGTCAATTATATTGGTCTCAACATTTATTGGAGTACCTAAGATATAATGTTTGATTCTTTGACCGTTTACCACCTTCGGATTTGTGCCTTCGGCGTTGTTGATTTTTATGGCACCGGAACGATAGACCTCCTCGATAATGTAAGGACATTCCCATTTAGAGAGAAGTTTTCCTGCAAAAAATCTCAAAAGAGAGTTGTATAGCAAAACATGATCACCTACATTAAACTCAAGCTTTTGTATGCTTTTGTCATGCCATCTTTTAAACTTTTCTTTAAACAACTTGGCATTCTCATAGGCTTGGGTTCTCGATTCATCAAGTGAGCTAATGTCAAATAACCTCTTCTCTCCGGCAAGTTTGAAATCATAATTGAGCTCTTTAATAGCCCAATATGCCTTATGTTCTAGTTCAAGAGGTAAGTGACATGCTTTTCCATAGACCATTTTATACGAAGACATGCCCATAGGGTTTTTATAAGCAGTTCTATAAGCCCACAATGCATCATCAAGTTTCTTAGACCAATTATTTCTAGATCTATTAACTTTTTTGCAAAATCAATTTAATCTCTCTATTGCTCAATTCTACTTGACCACTAGACTGAGGATGATATGGAGATGCAATTCTATGGTTAACATCATATTTAGCAAGCATTTTACGGAAAGCACCATGAATAAAATGTGAACATATGCTTGATCCCTTAAATGTTTTCGTTTGTATATACATCCCACACAGTCGTTCCAAGGAAAACATTTGCGCAAGGTGGCCTAACGCAAACAGTTTTCAAGAGAATGTCGTGTGTGATTGTTCATTAATCCAACACGGTTTATTCCTAGAAACTGTGTGCGTTGCCTGAGGTCATTGCCCATGGTGTTTTCTCAATAACTGTTTGCAATAGAAAAAAACCCAATTAGCAGGCTAATTGCCCTATTATTAATAATCCATTTATTAATCTAATTGACATTCATATTAAGCACGTAATATATTTCATTTCCATGTTAAGGAAGCAGGATTTCATATTTGAAATACATCAGAGTACAACATGATATAGCTTCAGCACTCAGCTACCCCATTACACAACTGCACCAGCACCAAGTTTCACATGAAACATCAAGAACCTTTCGAAATTAGCATCAAAGACGGTACATAGACAGATGCATCTCATCTGGAAAACTGCTGAAGCGGAAGGCGAATATTGAGCCTTCATTCATGTTGAAGGTCCTTGCAACTTTAGGCCAGTGCCTGTGGATGATTGACCGTCCATCCTTCGTCCTCTTCAGGAACATTCCAATATTGAACCATGGGTGTTGTATGAAAACCTTGCTCGCCTCCTGACCATGGAGGTGGTTTGAGAGGTAATCATCAGTGAACTGCTTTGGAAAGGCCTGAAAACAAGGATGTGCATAAATATCTTCTCTATATTGGAAATGGGGCAACGGAATAAAAAAAGGCAAGGTATAATAGTTAATACCATCTTGTAGTGAACTGATGTCCGATTGCTCTCTGACTATAGCGCCAGAAAAGCTCTTGTCTGCTAGGACTACATCGGTATTTCCCCATAGAGGAAGGGATGATGCAGCACAACGACGGTAGGTATTTCCCTCAGTGAAGAAACCAAGGTTATCGAACCAGCAGGAGAACCAAGCAACACAACGTAAAAAACACCTGCACACAAATAACAACACCTCGCAACCCGACGTGTTAAAGGGGTTGTCAATCCCTTTCGGGTAACGATGCCAAAAATTGGTAATAGATTGAAATAATAGATCGCAAATAAAGTAAAGTGCAGCAAAGTATTTTTGTATTTTTGGTTTAATAGATCTGAATAAAAATACAAAGGAAAAATAGATCGCAAGCAAATATATGAGAAAGAAGACCCGGGGGCCGTAGGTTTCACTAGTGGCTTCTCTCGAGAAAGATAGCAAATGGTGGGTAAACAAATTACTGTTGGGCAAATGATAGAACCTCAAATAATTATGACGATATCCAGGAAATGATCATTACATAGGCATCACGTCCAAGATTAGTAGACCTACTCCTGCCTACATCTACTACTATTACTCCACACATCGACCGCTATCCAGCATGCATCTAGTGTATTAAGTTCATGGAGAAACGGAGTAATGCAATAAGAACGATGACATGATGTAGACAAGATCCGTTTATCTATTGCATAGATATAGATACCATCTTTTTATCCTTAGTAGCAACGATACATTCATTTTAGTTCCCTTTCTGTCACTGGGATCAAGCACTATAAGATCGAACCCACTATCGGGAATCTCTTCCCATTGCAAGATAAATAGATCAAGTTGGCCAAACAAAACTCAAATATCGGAGAAGAAATACGAAGCTATAAGAGATCAAAGAAACTCAAATAACTTTCATGGATATAAAAAGATATGACTGATCATAAACTCAAAGTTCATCAGATCCCAACAAACACACCGCAAAAAAGAGTTACATCATATGGATCTCCAAGAGACCATTGTATTGAGAATTCAGCGAGAGAGAGAAAGCCATCTAGCTACTAACTACGGACCCGAAGGTCTACAACGAACTACTCAGGCATCATCGGAGAGGCACCAATGGAGGTGGTGAACCCCATCCGAGATGGTGTCTAGATTGGATCTGGTGGTTCTAGACTCTGCGGCGGCTGGATGAATATTTCGTCGACTCCCCTAGGGTTCTAGTATTTTTGGGGTATTTATAGAGCAAAGAGGTGGTCCGGGGGGCACCCGAGGTGGGCACAACCCACCAGGGCGCGCCTTGGTGGGTTGTCCCCTCCTCAGGACTCCCCCTAGGTGCAACCAGGGCCCAACATCTTCCTTTTGGTCCATAAAAAATCACCGTAAAGTTTCAGGGCATTTGAACTCCGTCTCATATTGATTTTCTGCGATGTAAAAACATGGAAAAAACAGCAACTGGCACTTGGCACTGTGTCAATACGTTAGTACCAAAAAATGATATAAAATGACTATAAAATGATTATAAAACATCCAAGATTGATAATAAAACAGCATGGAACAGTCAAAAATTATAGATACGTTGGAGACGTATCAGCATCCCCAAGCTTAACTCCTACTAGTCCTCGAGTAGGTAAGTGACAAAAACAGAATTTTTGATGTGGAGTGTTGTTTATCATGTCATGTCATATTCTTTTCTTTATAGCATGAACAATTGGACTTTTTATGTGATTCAAAGCAATAGTCTAGTTTTGACATAATAATTTAGACACTCAAGCATATCAACAAGCAACCATGTCTTTCAAAATATCAATGCTAAAATAAGTTATCCCTAGCCCATCATGCTCAAAAATTGATCCATTCATGAAACACACTCGCATATTAGCTACACCCAATACTTAAGTACGATCATATTGCCTCCTAGTTGGTGCTTTTATGAGAGAAGATGGAGACTAAAATTCAAAAATAAAAATTGCATAAAGTAAAAGAAAGGCCCTTCGCAGAGGGAAGTAGGGATTTGTAGAGGTGCCAGAGCTCAAAGCGAAAAACTTAGAGATAAAAACATTTTGGGAGGTGTATCCATCCCACCAACGAAAACGACTTGGAGTTCCGAACACTTTCCATGCTAGATATGCCATAGGCGGTTCCCAAACAGAAAATAAAGTTTATTCCTTTTTCCACCATACTTTCACTTTCCATGGCTAACCGTATCCAGGGGTGCCCTCCATACCAACACTTTCCAAGGAATTTATTATTTGATAACATAAAGTAAATTCATTTTTCATTTCGGGACTGGGCATCCCTAATACCTTTGCCTTACTCTCGTGCAATGACAAATGAATAAACACTCATCTTGAGAACAACGCATCTAGCATGGAAAATATTATCCACCCTTCACCGCTCCGCGAGCGAAACAAACACACAAAAGAGAAGTTTATTTTTGAAATTAGAGATGGCACATGCAAATTTGCTTAGAACAGCAAAAGAATACCGCATATAGGTAGATATAGTGGACTCATATGGCAAAACTGGTTTAAAGGATTTTGGATGCAAAAGTAGTGATCATACTTAGTGCAAAATGAAGGCTAGGAAAAGATTGAGAAGCGACCAATCTAAGAAACTAATAATCTCATAAGCAAGCATTAAGCATAATGAACACCGAATAATGCACCATAAGTAGGATATAATTTCATTGCATGACTATTGACTTTCATACTTGCATAGGGAATCACAAACCTTAACACCAATATTCTTACTAAAGCATAATTAGTCATCAACATAACTCACATATCACATCATCATATCTCAAAACTATTACTAAGAATCAAGTTTATTTTGTCCAATGATCTTCATGACATTTTTTCTTTCTTTTTCTTTATCCTTCTTGGATATCTATCACTTTGGGACTAATTTTCATGTGTTGCTTTTCATAAGCTCAAACAAATATAAGTGAAGATCATGAGCATAATTCTTTCTCTTTCTCTCAAAATAATTTAAGTGAAGCAAGAGAGAATTTCTTCAAAATTTTACTACTCTCAAATAAATCTAAGTGAAGCAAGAGAGCATTTCTTCAAAAATAACAAAGCACACCGTGCTCAAAAAGATATTAGTGAAGCACTAGAGCAAGTCCTAGCTCATAAAAGATTTAAGTGAAGCATAGAGAGCAAATCTAACAAGTCATGATATAATTTT
The DNA here is from genome assembly GCF_018294505.1 of Triticum aestivum. Classification (NCBI taxonomy): domain Eukaryota; kingdom Viridiplantae; phylum Streptophyta; class Magnoliopsida; order Poales; family Poaceae; genus Triticum; species Triticum aestivum. The sequence goes on from NC_057814.1 coordinate 149,375,160, forward strand.
GGCTCTCTCAAATTGGTGTGTCCAGCAAGGATTGATGACTTAAAACACAAAATAAAACAAGCAAAGACTCATATCATACAAGACGCTCCAAGCAAAACACATATCAGGTGACGAATAAAAATATAGCCTCGAGTAAAATACCGATGGTCGATAGAAGAAAGAGGGGATGCCACTCGGGGGCATCCCCAAGCTTAGTTGGTTGCTAATTCTTGGATAATAGCTTGGGATGCCGGGGCATCCCCAAGCTTAGGCTCTTCTATCCTTCTTTCATCCATCGTAAGATAACCCAAAACTTGAAAACTTCAATCACACAAAACTCAACAAAACCTTCGTGATGATCCGTTAGTGTAAGAAAAATAAGTTACTACTATAAGCGTTGTACCAAACCAATTCTTATTTTGTTTTTGTATTATATCTACTGTATTCCAACTTTTCTATGGCAAAAACTCATCAAAGAAAACCATAGAGCCATCAAAATAAGCATATAACACAAAGAAAACAGAATCTGTCAAAACAGAACAGTCTGTAGCAATCTGATTTGTTCGAATGCTTCTAGAACTCCAAAAATTCTGAAAAAATAGGACGACCTGAGAAATGTGTATATTGATCTACTGCAAAAAGAATTGGCATTTTTCCACGCTCTAGTAGAAAATAAGAATTGTTTTGTGAGCGCAAAAGTTTCTGTTTTTCATCAAGATCAAACAACTATCACTCAAGAAGATCCTATTGTTTCTACTTGGCACAAATACTAATTAAAACACAAAAAACACAATCGTAACAGTAGCATAATTGTGCTAACACTCAACAACAGAAAGCAAAAGGAAAAAATAATTTTTTTTCATTGGGTTGCCTCCCAACAAGCGCTATAGTTTCACGCCCCTAGCTAGGCATAATTTTTATTGATGCTCACAAGGATGATAATAATTGAAACACAAAGAGAGCATCATAAAACAGACGAACACATTTAAGTCTAACATACTTCCTATGCATAGGAATTTTATAGGAAAACAAGTTAGCAAGACAAGTAAGATCTAGCATATGCATGGAAGAAAACGATAGCAATCTCAACATGAAGAGAGGTAATTTAGTAACATGAAAATTTCTACAACCATATTTCCCTCTCTCATAATAATTACATGTGGGATCGTATTCAAACTCAACAATATAGCTATCACATAACATATTCTCTACATGATCCACATGCATGCAAAGTTGACACTCTTCCAAAGTAGTGGGGCTATCATCAAATAAAGTCATGACCTCTCCAAGCCCACTTTTATCAAAAATTTAATAAGATTGAACACTCTCCAAATATGTGGGATTATTTTTACCTAAAGTTGACACTCTTCCAAATCCACTTTCAATATTATTGCAAACATTATTATCAATAACATATTCATCATGAGGCTTAAATAAAATTTCAAGATTATAAGAAGAATCACCCCAATCATGATCATTGCAACAAGTAGTGGACATAGCAAAATTAGCATCCCCAAGCTTTTGCATAGTATTAACACAATTGACATTAATAGAATTCATAGTAAAATCATTGCAATCATGCTTTTCATTCAAGGAGCTATCTTGAATCACTCCATAAATTTCTTCATCACAATTTGCAGATTCACGAATCTTAAGCAAAACTTCATAAAGATAATTTAGTGCACTCAACTCACTAGCAATTGGTTCATCACGATTGGATCTTTTAAAAAGATTAACAAGTGGATGAGGATCCATCTCAATAAAATCTTAGCAAGCGAAGATGCAAGCATATAGAAGACACATGGCAACACAAGCAAAGATAGCAAACAAAAGGTCGAACGAGAAAAAGGCGAACAAAAAAGAGGGCGAATAAAACAGAATTTTTTTGTGAAGTGGGGCAGAGGAAAACGAGAGGCAAATGGCAAATAATGTAAATTGCAAGGAGATGAGATTTGTGATTAGGAACCTGGTATATGTTGAAGATCCTCCCCGGCAACGGCGCAAGAAATTCCTTTTGATTACTCTCTGACTACAGCACCAGAAAAGCTCTTGTCTGCTAGGACTACGTCAGTATTTCCCCAAAGAGGAAGGGATGATGCAGCACAGCGACGGTAGGTATTTCCCTCAGTGAAGAAACCAAGGTTATCGAACCAGTAGGAGAACAAAGCAACACAACATAAACAGCACCTGCACACAAATAACAACACCTCACAACCCGACGTGTTAAAGGGGTTGTCAATCCCTTTTGGGTAATGATGTCAAAAATTGGTAATAGATTGAAATAATAGATCGCAAATAAAACAAAGTGCAGCAAAGTATTTTTGTATTTTTGGTTTAATAGATCTGAATAAAAATGCAAAGGAAAAATAGATCGCAAGCAAATATATGAGAAAGAAGACCCGGGGGCCGTAGGTTTCACTAGTGGCTACTCTCGAGAAAGATAGCAAACGGTGGGTAAACAAATTACTATTGGGCAATTGATAGAACCTCAAATAATTATGATGATATCCAGGCAATGATCATTACATAGGCATCACGTCCAAGATTAGTAGACCGACTCCTGCCTACATCTACTACTATTACTCCACACATCGACCGCTATCCAGCATGCATCTAGTGTATTAAGTTCATGGAGAAACAGAGTAATGGAATAAGAAGGATGACATGATGTAGACAAGATCCGTTTATCTATTGCGTAGATATAGATCCCATCTTTTTATCCTTAGTAGCAACGATACATACGTATCGGTTCCCTTTCTGTCACTGGGATCAAGCACCGTAAGATCGAACCCACTACCGGGCACATCTTCCCATTGCAAGATAAATAGATCAAGTTGGCCAAACAAAACCCAAATATCGGAGAAGAAATACGAGGCTATAAGAGATCATGCATATAAGAGACCAAAGAAACTCAAATAACTTTCATGGATATAAAAAGATATGACTGATCATAAACTCAAAGTTCATCAGATCCCAACAAACACACCGCAAAAAACAGTTACATTGTATGGATCTCCAAGAGACCATTGTATTGAGAATTCAGCGAGAGAGAGAAAGCCATCTAGCTACTAGCTACGGACCCGAAGGTCTACAAAGAACTACTCACGCATCATCGGAGAGGCACCAATGGAGGTGATGAACCCCATCCGAGATGGTGTCTAGATTGGATCTGGTGGTTCTGGACTCTGTGGCGGCTGGATGAATATTTCGTCGACTCCCCTAGGGTTCTGGTATTTTTTAGGTAATTATAGAGCAAAGAGGCGGTCCGGGTGGCACCCGAGGTGGGCACAACCCACCAGGGCGCGCCTGGGCCTCCTGGCACGCCCTGGTGGGTTGTCCCCTCCTCGGGACTCCCCCAGGTGCAACCAGGGCCCAACATCTTCCTTCTGGTCCATAAAAAATCATCGTAAAGTTTCGGGGCATTTGGACTCCGTCTCATATTGATTTTCTGCGATGTGAAAACATGGAAAAAATAGCAACTGACACTTGGCACTATGTCAATAGGTTAGTACCAAAAAATGATATAAAATGACTATAAAATTATTATAAAACATCCAGGATTGATAATAAAACAGCATGGAACAATAAAAAATTATAGATACATTGGAGACGTATCAATGTCTTCTTTGTTGTGCAGACAAAGATCTTATTGTTTTTTGTCGCTAATTTCTTTATCCTAACAATCTTTCTGAGTTTCTTGACTTGGTTGATATTCATGGACAACTCATTTCCCCATATGCAAAAAGGGTCGAACAGTGGGTCAAAACCTCTCACAACATGACCTACATGTGCAAGACCAAATTGTTAAAAAAACTAAATATTAGAATGGTTCATACAATTGCACAATAATGTGCTATCAGGCAACGGACCATGCACGTACTAACCTCGATTGTAAACCTCGGTGCTTCCCATTGTTTCCCTGCAACACATATAAGGTAGTTAGTCATCAGGGTAAGTAAGGGTTCGCATGCTATCAGTAAAATATGTTGATGAAAAATAAGCACACTGCAGATTCATTAGATTAATCAAGCCACATGGAAAACCCATTTATCCAAACCAAGCATGATTAAGAACTAGGAAATATAGCACTTGTATATGTTTCTCATGTATTAAGTGCAACCAAATTTGGTTTATTCCTCACATGCACAACAATACAAAATTCTACCCACGACAATGGACATCGCATTACAGAATTGAACCAAGCAGTTAACTAAACACCACAAGAAATGAATCAAACATTAACTGAGCACCACATTGCACAATATACCATACTCCTAATAGAAGATCAGACAGTTAACCAAACCAAGCATGCTTAACAACTTGGAAATATAGCAATTGTATTTGTTTCTCATGTATTTAGTATAGCCAAATTCAATTTATTCCTCACATGGTATACAATAACAGAATGCACCTACAACAATTGAACATCGCATTGCAAAATTGAACCAAACAGTTAACTAAACACCACAACAAATGAACCAAATGTTAACTGAGCACCACATTGCACAATATAACATACTCCTAATAGAAGATCGGACAGTTAACCAAACCAAGCATGCTTAACAACTTGGAAATATAGCAATTGTATTTGTTTCACATGTATTTTGTAAAGAAAATTTTGATTTATTTCTCACATGGAAGACAATACAAAACTGCACCCTGAAGAATTGAACATCACATTTGCAGAATTGGACCAAACAGTTAACTGGACAAGACAACTAATTAACCAAACAGTTAATAAGTGAGCACCACATTGCACTACATATAGAACATATACACTAGAGCAACAGATTGCATGGTGAAAGTAGATAGCACAATTCACTAGAATTTGTTATGGAAAGGCAGTAGCTAGCAAACTGAACATGGGTCCTTATAGTGAGCAAATAAGACAAGCTACTCCTCATTGTCAGAGATATCGATGACGATTGGCTCCTTGGACATGGAAGAGGGCGAGGCCTTCGCATCGTGGGTGCCCTCGTCATAGTGGTGAGTTACTTGAGCCCCTCCGGGCACCAACCTGCTGGCTCTCGAGTTGAGGTAAGCACGTGCACGCCGAGAAAACACCTCGCAGTCTTTGTCGAAGGCACCGAGGGTGGCCTCGAGAAAATGCCATGAATTGTCATTTAAAGCAGCCAACCGTGTTGCAGCGTCGGTGCGCGAGGCGTCGACGGTGGCCTTGACGGTGAGGTGCTCCTCCAAGATCTAGGGGTCGACACAAATGGCAGCCATCGCGACCTCATCCGCGCGTGCGGACGCGATTTGCTTCTCCGCTGCCAAATGCTCCTTGAGCTCCTGGCTATACTGTGTGCACCATGGCTTAGGGCGGCGCTTATTTGGTGGAGGGGTCGGTGATTTGGGTGGAAGGTGTCGCGCCGGCGGTCAGGGCATGTGGGATGTGGAAGGAGGAGGAGGATGGGGGTCAGGTGTGGATTACCTGCCTGGATAGATGAGGCCGAGTAGCGTGAAGGAGGGTCGCTGGCGAGGAGGTGCCGCTGCAAGCAAGGAGTGAAGGTTTCAACTTGGAAAGGAAGGCGGAAACAGGGGAAATGCGGCTTTTGGTAAGGGGGGGCGGGGAGGTAGATATTTCCGCGGAAGCCGAAAATTTTGAATCGGCTCAGCGAAAAAACTAGCACGCAAAGTGTCATCAGACGGTGCTCTAGGATATTTTGTACTATATCTCACATGGTTGGTGATAATAAACTATGTGGGATCTACTTGATTTTTCATCTTGATTTGAATTACATAATGGGGTCACAGCGGCAATGGACGGTGTTTGAATTGCTAGAACTTTTATCTGTAGTGAACATGCAACTATATGTGTGTCGTAAAAGAATTGGAATTATTCAAGGTTCATTTGGACATTTTATACATTAAGTTGGTTTTCAAGCCATTTCAAGTGCACAATTCAAAATTAAACTACATGCACATGCTCTGGTGCACCAACATGGGTTGTAAAATCATATATGTGTCCATGGGTTTATGCTTATGTCCCATGCAAGAAATGGGGATGAATTTCGAACACCACGGCACCGTGGCTCTCCGGCAAACGTTGAGGTACTTGCTTTTGTAATTCTAGTAAATCCAAAACCCGTATGAAATTCATGAACCTTGGCATGCTATCATGGAATGGCATCAACATGCTGGGGTAAAAAATATTGTCCAATTTGGGGCAGGTTATGGTATAAGCTTCTCACAAACCAGAGCTTCTCAGAAGCCTCATGGTTCCGTTAGGGAAACATGTTACCTTTGTGGTGTCAACATAGAACAATAGGAGTGTCGTGTTAAATTTTGGATTTTTTTGAGGATCGTTGGGACATTTTTATACGTTAACTGAGTTTTCTAGGCATTTATGTGCATAATTCAAAATTGAACTACATGCACATGCTCCAGTCCATAAAAACTGGTTGCAAAATCAAATGTTAAGCTTAGGTCACATGCAAGAAATGAGAATGAATGTCAAACACCTTGACACTATCGCTCGGCCGCTAACGTTGAGATACATGGTTTTAAAATTCTAGTAAATCGAAAACTTATCTGAAATTCATGAAACTTGACATGATATCATGGAACGACATTGACATGTCGTGGTAAAAATATTATCCCATTTGGGGCAGGTTTGAGTATAAGCTTCTCCCAAACCAGAGCTTCTCTCACAACAAGCCTAATGGTTTCGGTAGGGAACGTGCCACCTTGGGGGATGAAACGATATCTGTTGCCTCTTCTTACTTTCAAAATTTTTCTTGTGTCAACATAGAACAACACGAGTGTTGTGTCTTTTAGGATTTTTCGGGGTTCGCTTGGACATTTTTATACATTAACTGAGTATTCTATGCATTCATGTGCATAATTCAAATTTGAACTACATGCACATGCTCCTGTGCATATAAATTGGTTCAAAATTTGAATGTGTGTCCTTGGTTACATGCTTAAGTCCCATGCAAGAAATGAGAATGAATGCTAAACACCTTGCCACCGTCGCTCGGCCGCTAACATTGAGATACATTGTTTTTAAATCTAGTAAATCGAAAACACGTATGAAATTTATGAAACTTCACATGCTAGCATGGCACGGCATCAACATGCAGTGGTAAAAATATTGTCCCATTTGGGGCAGGTTGGGGTATATAAGTTTCTCACAAACCAGAGCTTCTCACAACAAGCCTCATGGTTACGGTAGGGAACATTTCACCTTCTGGACGAAACGATATCCGTTGCCTCTTCTTGATTTCAATTATTTTCTAGTGTCAACATAGAACAACATGAATGTTGTGTTAATTTTAGGAATTTTTCGGGGCTCGTTTGGACAATTTTATACATTAACTGAGTTTTCTATGCATTTATGTGCATAATTCAAATTTGAACAACAGGCACATGCTCTAATGCATATAAATTGGTAAATCTGTGTCCTTGGTTGCATGCTTATGTCCCATGCAAGAAATGGGAATGAATGTCAAACACCCTGCCACCGTCACTCGGTCGCAAATCCAAAACTCGTATGAAATTCATGAAACTTGGCATGCTATCATGGAGCAGCATCAACATGCCGTGGTAAATTTTTTGTCCCATTTGGGGCAGGTTTGGGTAAAAGCTTCTCACAAACCAGAGCTTCTCACAACAAGCCTGATGGTTGCGGTAGGGAACATGCCACCTTTGGGGACGAAATGATATCCGTTGCCTCTTATTGCTTTCAAAAAAAATCTAGTGTCAACATAGAACAACAGGAGTGTTGTGTTAAATTTTGAAATTTTTCAGGGTTTGTTTGGACATTTTTATACATTAACTGGGTTTCTAGGCATTTTATGTGCATAATTAAAATTTGAACTACATGCACATGCTCTAGTGCATATAAATTGGATGAAAAATCAAATATGTGTCCTTGGGTGCATACTTAGGTCCCATGCAAGAAATGGGAATGAATTTCAAACTCCAGGGCACTATTGATTGCTGGTAAAACGTTGAGATACTTTGTTTTTAAATTCTAGTAAATCCAAAACTCGTCTGCAATTCATGAAACTTGGAATGCTATCATGGAATGGCACCCGACATGCTGTGGTATTTTTCGTGTCCATTTTGAGAGAAGGCGCACCTCGAATAACAGCCAACAAAGGCATTTTGAAAAAATAGCTGCCACTTTAATATCTCAAACGTTTGTATAATTTAAATCGTGTGCGTTCTGTTAACCATTCACTTGACGCCACATGTCTTTGTTTTAATGGCTATAGGAGGTGCCGTGCGAACAGCTGCTTGACTGAACGGGAGGCGTGCAAGTGCAGTCCGGTGCGCAGGCTGACCGAGAGGCGTGCAAGTTGTCCTCCAATGCACAGGCTCACTGGGAAGCGTGCGAGCTGTTCAACGCAGGATTTGTGCATCTCTTCAACGCAAACGGTTCAGATTGAATACGGTATGCAAATTAAAGCCAGACTTCGGCGCTAAGCCAAGAGAAAATGTGCCGAGCAGGATTTGTACATCCCTTCAATGCAAACGGTTGTTTTGGATGACCCCTGTGTAACCACGTACAAACAATTTGGTAAGATTTGCATCTGTCATTTGGGTATGTTGCCATTTGTCAAACTGGAAAGGTTGACATTTCTTGATCTAGTAACATTGCCATTTGTCAACCTTGTAACACTACGATTTGTCAAAATATGCAGCTAAAAATCACTAGCACTATCTAAGTTTTGCAACTAAAATTCAGTAATTAAGCATAGATTTCATTCATAGATTAAGCAGTCGTTCTCACCAGGAAGCGAGACAGCCTTTGACCTCCGCCCGCCTTGCTCCCACAGGTATGTATTAATGGCGCGCCCGAGCGGCCGCACCCCCCATCCTTGCCACACACACAATCCTCTCTCTCCACCCCCATCCTCGACGCCACTCTCAGTCCTCAAAGCCGGCACCCCCATCCTCGCCACACACAATCCTCTCTCTCCGCCCGCATCTTCGACGCTGCTCTCAGTCCTCAAAGCCGGTACCCCCATCCTCGCCATACACACAATTCTCTCTCTCCACCCGCATCCTTGACGCCGCTCTGAGTCCTCAAAGCCGTCGGTGTATGAGGATGCCGCCGAAGCGCCCCATCGGAGGGAGTGGTGAAGCCAGGGATGATAAAGCACCGGAGCACGGCGTGAATATGGAGACAGAGGTTTCCGTCGCTGCCGACGAGGTGGAGAACGAAGCTGCCAACAAGCGGAGGCGGGTCGAGAAAGAACCGCAAGCGACTCCAACAGGCCTAGACTTCATCAGCAACCTCCCCGATGATATGTTCAAAGTCATCGTATCTCTCCTCCCAATCAAATATGGGGTGAGGACAACCGCCCTTTCCCGGCGGTGGTGCCCCCTATGGCTCCTCACCCCTGTCGACCTCCTCGACGCCCACGAGCTCTGCCATGGCTATCGCAAAAGCTTGGATGTGTTCTCCCAGATCCTTGGCAGTCACCATGGCCCAATCAGAGGCCTTATCACGGGCAAGTTCCGTTCCGATGGAAAGGACCGAGCCAAGCTTGACGAGTGGTTCACCCCCACCATAGATCAACTCGAGGAGCTTAGTTTTAATGATGGGCATATTGATATGTCTCGTATCTATAATTTATGAAGTATTCATGGTAATATATTATCATTCTTGGATGTTTTACAATCATTTTATAGCAACTTTATGTCATTTTTTGGGACTAACCTATTGACCCAGTGCCTAGTTCAAGTTGTTGTTTTTTTCTTGTTTTTTACATCATAGGAAATCAATATCAAACAGAGTCCAAACACCGCGAAACTTTTTGTGGATTTTTTATGGACCAGAAGACATCCAATGGGCCAGAGCAGCACCTGGGGGTGCCCCGAGGGGGGCACAACCCACCAGAGCGCGCCCCAATGGGTTGTGCCCACCTCGGTGGCCTCCCGCACCGCCTCTTCGCCCTATAAATTGCCAAATATTCCAAAAACCCTCGCGGATACCCTAGATCAGAAGTTTTGCCGCCGCAAGCCTCTGTAGCCACGAGAAACCAATCTAGACCCCGTCCCGGCACCCTGCCAGAGGGGGGAATCATCACCGGTGGCCATCTTCATCATCCCGGCGGCCACCATGATGAGGAGGGAGTAGTCCACCCTCGGGGCTGAGGGTTTGTACCAGTAGCTATGTGTTTAATCTCTCTCTCTCTCTTGTGTTCTTGAGATGTCACGATTTTGATGTATCACGGGCTTTGTTAATATAGTTGGATCATATGGTGTTTTCCCCTCTCTATCTTGTTGTGATGAATTGAGTTTCCCTTTGAGATTTCGTTTTATCAGATTGAATACTTTTATGGATTTGAGAGCACTTGATATATGTCTTGCATATGAATACCCGTGGTGACAATGGGCTATTATTTTGATTCACTTGATATATGTTTTGGCACTCAACTCACGGATTCCCGAGGTGACATTGGGGTAATCTGCGCATAGGGGTTCACTACAAAAAGTACACTTTCGTGATGATACGTGTTTGTCACAGTAGGTCACGTTTTTTGTCATGCATGTACATCCATGACAAATTTATGACAGAATCAATATAGTCATACTTGTGCTGTCGTAGAAGTGTTCCATGACATTACCAAAATTATCATCACGGAAGTGTCCACTTACATGACGATAAGTCGCGCGTCACAGAAGTGCTTTCGTCAAGGATGACCGACACGTGGCATCCACCGTAACAGAACGCCGTTAAGCTATCGGGTATGGTTTTGGATCCGATAACCCGTTAACAGCCCGGACCAATGGGGATTTTCCACGTGTAAAATATCATTGGCCGGAGGAAACACGTGTTGCCTCACTGTTGGGACAGATGTCATCCACTCATTGGACAGGAGGCGCCTATGATAGGTCTACACGTGGCACGGCCCAACAGTGGCCCATTCCGGTGAAAAAGGTCGGCCCAGTAAAAAATAGCAGGCCGGCCCATATAAGGCCTACTTGCGTCAGGTCCATTTAAGCCCACGGCCCATACGAGATGTGCCAATTCGGCCCGTCAACGGCCCGTTAAAGATTTGACACCATTGCAGCCCATCGTCAGTTCGAGCCTGTTAACATCCCGCTATATATTTGGGCTCAATATCGGCCCGATGAGATTTCGGCCTGTTAACGGCCCATTCAGTGGATGGGCTAATTTTCACAATGTACATCTTTCGGCCTTTTAGCGACCCATTTAAATATTGGGCTAACCAGTCCGGTGTGTCTTTCAGCCTGTTGACGGCCCATAAATCAGTTGGGCCATTTGTAGTCGGACCTGAGTTTCGGCCTTTTAGCGACCCATTTAAGTGTTGGGCCAATTTCCGGCCCGGTGTGTCTTTCAGCCTGGTGACGGCCCATATATCTGTTGGGCCATTTGTAGTCGGACCTGAGTTTTGGCCTTTTAGCGACCCATTTAATTGTTGGGCCAATTCCCGGCCATGTGTGCCTTTCAGCCTGTTAACGGACCATAAATGAGTCGGGTCATTTGTAGTCGGACCTGAGTTTTGGCCTTTTAACGGCCCATGCCCTTAATGGTCCAATACCAGCCCGGTTTCTCTTTCGGCCTGCTAAAGGCCCACAACACAGTTGGGCCACTTACAATATGACCTGACTTTCGGCCTCTTAGCGGCCCATGCTCTTCATGGTCAAGTACAAGACCGCTATCTCTTTCGGCCTGCTAAAGGCCCATAGTATAGTTGGGCCATATGTAGCCCGAACTTAGTAACAGCCTGTTAACGGCCCGTGAAATCAATTGGGCCCACCTGTTGCCCGCTTCGATGTCAGCCTGTTAACGACCCGGGAGTTAAGAGAGCTGACCATTAACTTTCGGCCTGGTAACGGCCCATTAACTTAATGGGCCCACTAAAGTTCGTACATGTCTTTAGGCCAAATTAGATAATTTGAGCCCATTACGACGAGCAATTATGCACAGGACCAAAACCGATCAAGCAAAGGTACGACATACAGGGAAAAACGTTGCACATCCAGCATATATTACAGGAAATTACATCCACTGGGCAATCAAAGATTGATGCCAGTGCAAATAAATGAACAGAACCTAACGATCTACAATGTCACAATCTGCAACCTCAGCACGGATGACGCCCATAAGCATGTGGGCAAGTTCTTGCTACTTTGCTACACTGTCTCTGAAAACATTGATCAGTTGTTGTGTCGCACGACTCTGCACCTCTGATTCCTACACCATTTCCATCATTCCTTCAGCCATTAATTGGTTCACAAACATACATTTTTTCCGTTGCATTCGAGACAGAGGATATTGAACACATTCAGATGGCGATTTTGGCAGGCTTGTATTATTGATAGTGGAGAGTGTCTCGACCACTGCATCATAACATAAATTAGGAGGGGAAGAAAACACATTAATCATGAGTTATTGGCATATTACCTGGCCTAGATTTATTAGAAAGAAACAATGGGGTTGCCTTGCTGTTTTCAGAGTTTGTCTTCTTATCTTCAGCAGCCTACACCAAATTAAGACACTAGCATTGCTATCATTGGCCAAGTCAGATAATAGGAAAGCAACATTAGCACAACGAACGTTTGGGCAACTAGCCAACACCAAATTAACACAATATGGCACAGCTATCATCAGCCAGGTAAGGTAATACGAAAGCAACATTGACACAATGAATGAATGGGCAACCAGAGCAGCACTACAATTCAGTAATGTGCATGATATGAGATAGTACACTCATGCAGCTCAGTATGCAAAACTACCAGGCAGTTTTCTTTACAAAAATCAACATTGGCGCCTTTAACATTTTTCTAAAACTAATTTTAGATCAGACAAAGGTTGGATTCACGCTGATTAATAAAATACATGCTGATGTAAAACTATAGTGATATACAACAGGTACTTACATCAGCATTGGAGCACGGAGAATTCCCGCAAGATGTTTTCCTCGAATACAATCCCAATGAAGGAAATCTTCTATCATTTAACCTTATTTTCTAAAAGAGAGATGGGTAAGAAACATGTAGAAAATATGATCAGAATGCTATAAAACTTCATGATGCGAGGATACGCACACGCTTCTTAGAATGGAGTTGACATTCTTTTGCTGGACTGGAGCGGACTAGTTCTTTGGCCACTGGAATCTGCTTATTATCAGTGGGAGTTGGGTTTCTCTATGCTGGAGTAGTATCTATGAAAAATGGAGTTGGTTTATTATCTCCTGGCGTTTGGATCTTTTGCAAAGACCTGGTTTGTAACCCTTCAGATTCTAACATAGTCGTCTTCCCCTTGCATGCCTTATATAGAAGAATGGTGCTTCAATTATAAAACATGCTATAGCAGATATGGAATAGGTACTCAAGAATAGAAAGGCATGACATATTGACATGTATTCCCTCCATCCAGAAATAAATGGATGGGCCTAGGCGTATTTCAGTTCTAGATACATCCAGTTTTATCCATTTCTGCGACATGTAATCCGGACGGAGGGAGTATGATGTAAGAGCTAGGGATACGACAGGACAACACAGTAAAAAAACACTGAAAACCCACTGCAGAACCAAAGTAATCAAACCCACTGATATGAGATAGTACACTCATGTAGCTCAGGATGCAAAACTACCAGGCAGTTTTCCTTACAAAAATCAACATTGTGGCCTTTAATCATACATTTTGCTACAACTAAATTTAGATCAGATAAAGGTTGGATTCACTCCGATTAACAAAATACACCTGATGTAAAAATATAGTGATATACAACAGGTACTTACATCTGCATTGGAGTACATAGAATTCCTGCAAGAATCTTTCCTCACAGACGATACCAATGCAGAAATTCTTCTATCTGTTAAGCTTATTTTCTAAAAGAGAGATGGGTAAGAAACATGTAGAAAATATGATCAGCATGCTATAAAATTTCATGATGCAAGGATACGCACACGCTTCTTAGAATGGAGTTGACATATTTTTGCTGGACTGGAGCGGACTAGTTCTTTGGCCACTGGAATCTGCTTATTATCAGTAGGAGTTGGGTTTCTCTGTGCTGGAGCAGTATCTATAAAAACTGGAGTTGGTTTATTATGTCCTGGCGTTTGGATCTTTTGCAAAGACCTGATTTGTAACCCTTCAGATTCTAACATAGTCTTCTTCTCCTTGCATGCCTTGTATAGAAGAATGGTGCTTCAGTTATAAAACATGCTACAGCAGAGAGATGGAATAGATACTGAAGAATAGAAAGGCATGACATATTGACATGTATTCCCTCCATCCGAAAAAAATGGATGGGTCTAGGCGTATTTCAGTTCTAGATACATCCTTTTTTATCCATTTCGGCAACATGTAATCCGGACGGAGGGAGTATGGTGTAAGAGCTAGGGATACGACAGGACAACACAGTAGAAAAAACACTAGTTGAATGTAAAACTGTATGCTAGCGGAATACGTACAGAAAAAACTAAGGCAACATACACGTGTATGATTGGGAAACTAAGATGGCATTGCAATAGAGCACTAGAATAGCACTTCAATGTAAAAAAAACATGGAATGGTAGACAGATGAAGTACGTACTGATGAATAACAATGCATAAGATATTCAGAAGCATGATGTCCAAATTAAGCAGATGGCATTGCGATAGAGTAGAATGACAGTACTTGAATTTGAAAACATGCTATCATGAATGGAATAGGTACTGAAAAACAGGAAGGCGTGACATATTTACATGCATGATCAGCATGCTAAGCACATGGCATTGCAACAGAGTAGATACACTCCAGGACATTATATGCATGTTGTACCCATATCACGGGCCAAGTTAGAGCAAGGACCTTGTGGGGTGAAGAGGATTCAACATCTTTCTGCAAGTCTTCTGAAGAACTGCCTTTCAATGTTCCATCATATTGGGTATCATTGACATCAAGTTTATTGGCCTTTACATTGCTCGTCAAGTGGGTTTCCCGCTTAGAGGCCGAAGCTTCGGTGGACCACGCCGACATGGAAAGGGCCAACGCGCACGAGCAATGCACCCTATCGCACCTCTGGCAAGTCCGAGGAGAGGCGGAGGACGCCGGTGCCGGCATTTAGCGTGTACCGCAGATGGCGGCCGGCATCGTCTAGTTAGCTAAGAGTAAGTTAGTACTTGTACGCTACTAGAGTATTAGTGGGAGTAGATAGTTAACTTGGCTATGATGGTTGTCAACGTGGAAGTTCAGTACTCTATATGTGGTCAGACCTGTTACTTTGCTCTGAATGTTGAACTTTCCGTTTGAACGTATGGAATGGGCTGTTATTTTTTTTAAATGGGTTGTATTTGTCCTCCACGGGTTTAGAGGCTGACTTGTGGGCCTACCAAGTTGACGCGTACACAATCAGGAGATGATTATACATGGAGAGGATGACAGCAGGGACCCGCCAAGGTCATGGCAATACGCAAGCAAGTGCCTCCTTATTTCAATCCAATAAAAAAATGGCTCCTCCTAATGGATTTCTGACATCTGGGTCCCATGCCATTGTCAACGTAGTCAATAAACGAGAGAGTTGCACAACGAGCGGCTGACACCAGGGACCCAGCAGCTCGCCCAGTTTTTTTTTTGTTTTGGGTTAATTTGATAAATGCCACTCCAAATCTGGTGTTTCTGAGAAATGCCGCTGCAATTTCCAAACTTTGAAAAATGCATGCCATTTCCAGTGGCATTTTTCGAAGTCTGGAGTGGCGTTTTTCAAAGTTTGCAAATTGCAGTGGCGTTTTCCAAAGTTTGCAAAAATTGCAGTGGCATTTTTCAAAGTTTCAAAATTGCAGTGGCATTTTTATGAATCGCCATATTTGTTGTGGCATTTATCTAATTTGTTTTTGAGACGGAAGCAGGGTGTCAACTGGGCTGTGCGGGGCACTCTGGCCTGTCTAGACAGCCTTCTCTTTTATGTTTACCACACACCAGCCCGGTAGTTTTTTTTTCTTTCTGAAAATGGCTAGCCCAGTTTTTTTGTGATTTGCCAAGTAAGTCGCTTTGTCAGGCCTGTTGGGCTGCAAATCTTTCAAGACGAGGAGAGCTTCATTCGGTTGGACGAGAAAATGGCCTATCAGTAATGAGAACTGGGCTGTACATTTTTAAAACACATCAAACCAGCAATTACTTTCAAATTCCCTTTTTTCATTTCAAGATTTTAAATTGCATTATTTTTTATGCGTGGACAATTTGTTGGATTTTATGTTGATATACATTTATTTTTAAAATTAGTTTGAGTGTGACTCGAAATTTCGGGATTAAAAACAGTTCAGACCGCACCGAAATATGCAACATTTCGTATATTTTTTTTGCCGTGGCCACAATATGGGCTGTAATGCTAACAAAAAGAATATGGGCTCCAAAAAAACCTTAAGAATTAGCAAATGGGCTGTAAATTATTAGAAATAATGGCAGATGGGCTGTATGCTGTTTTCCACATATTTGAGGCTTTCCTCAAAAAAGGTCGACGCACAAGCAGTGACTGTTGGATGTCCATCCAACTACCGTTGTGCTTCTTCAATCTCTGCTCTTCCTGCTCCAGCCGCTCAAACAAGCGCCGGCGGGACTGCCTGCTCCCTCCTTCCCGCGGCCGGCTGTGCTGCCGCGCAGGCCTCACCGCCCCATCGTACTCCCATTGCTGGCCTAGCCATCCCTCTACTCACCCACACCTGCTGTTATTCTCCGGCGATGGCAGACGAACCAGTAAACCCTCGTACAATCGTACTCCCCTCCGCGTGGGAAACAACTGCCGAGTCTTCCCTAGGCCTCGCTGTCGTCCACCGCCCTGGTGCTCTTGGCGCGGCCTGGTCAACGTGGTCAACGACCGACATGCATCTGAAGTGGACTGGACGTGGAGAGGCTGACAGCTGGGTCCAGGGCTGCACGCAAGGAAATGCCTCCTTGTTACGTGCAAAATAATGATTCCTCCACCTGACATCTGGGACCCACCGAAAGGGCCTCTGTATTTTGCAAAAAAAATGTTACCGCCACTGACAGCTCGGGCCCACCAGCTATATCTTCGCACGCAAGGAAGTGCGTCCTTATTACGCATAAAAAATGAATACTCCCCCTGCTAGCTGGGACCCAGTATAGTGGCAGGCTGACTTGTGGTCCTACTAAGTTGACGGGGACGGAGGGCTTTGTCAACTTAGTCAATATGCACGATTCTAGCTCCAGTGACCGTACGATGTCCATCCAACGGCCGTAGTGCTTCTTCAACCTCTGGTCTTCTTGCTCCAGCCGCCCAAACCAGCGCCGGTCATGCCTCGTGCTCCTGCCTCCCGTGGCCGGCTGCGATGTGGCGGAGGCCTCATCGCCCCCTACTGTTGGGGAACGTAGTAATTTCAAAAAAATTCCTACGCACACGCAAGATCATGGTGATGCATAGCAACGAGAGGGGAGAGTGTTGTCCACGTACCCTCGTAGACCGACAGCGGAAGCGTTATCACAACGCGGTTGATGTAGTCGTACGTCTTCACGATCCGACCGATCAAGTACCGAACGCACGGCACCTCCGAGTTCTACACACGTTCAGCTCGATGACGTCCCTCGAACTCCGATCCAGCCGAGTGTTGAGGGAGAGTTTCGTCAGCACGACGGCGTAGTGACGATGATGATGTTCCACCGACGCAGGGCTTCGCCTAAGCTCCGCAACGGTATTATCGAGGTGTAATATGGTGGAGGGGGGCACCGCACACGGCTAAGAGATCTCAAGGATCAATTGTTGTCTCTGGGGTGCCCCCCTGCCCCCGTATATAAAGGAGCAAGGGAGGAGGAGGCCGGCCCTAGGAGGGGGCGCACCAAGTGTGGAGTCCTACTAGGACTCCCTAGTCCTAGTAGGATTCCACCTCCCATATGGAATAGGAAAAGAGAAAGGGAAAAAGAGAAGGAAGGAAGGGGGCGCCCCCTTCCCTAGTCCAATTCGGACCAGACCAAGGGGAGGGGTGCGGCCACCCTTGAGGCCCTTTTCCTTCTTTCCCGTATGGCCCAATAAGGCCCAATACGTATTCCCGTAACTCTCCGGTACTCCAAAAAATACCCGAATCACTCGGAACCTTTCCAAAGTGCGAATATAGTCGTCCAATATATCGATCTTTACGTCTCGACCATTTCGAGACTCCTCGTCATGTCCCCGATCTCATCCGGGACTCCGAACTCCTTCGGTACATACATAAACTCATAATAAAACTGTCATCGTAACTTTAAGCGTGCGGACCCTACGGGTTCGAGAACTATGTAGACATGACCGAGACACGTCTCCGGTCAATAACCAATAGCGGGACCTGGATGCCCATATTGGCTCCCACATATTCTACGAAGATCTTTATCGGTCAGACCGCATAACAACATACGTTGTTCCCTTTGTCACCGGTATGTTACTTGCCCGAGATTTGATCGTCGGTGTCTCGATACCTAGTTCAATCTCGTTACCGGCAAGTCTCTTTACTCGTTCCGTAATACATCATCCCGCAACTAACTCATTAGTCACAATGCTTGCAAGGCTTATAGTGATGTGCATTACCGAGTGGGCCCAGAGATACCTCTCCGACAATCGGAGTGACAAATCCTAATCTCGAAATACGCCAACCCAACAAGTACCTTTGGAGACACCTGTAGAGCACCTTTATAATCACCCATTTACGTTGTGACGTTTGGTAGCACACAAAGTGTTCCTCCGGTAAACGGGAGTTGCATAATCTCATAATCATAGGAACATGTATAAGTCATGAAGAAAGCAATAGCAACATACTAAACGATCGAGTGCTAAGCTAACGGAATGGGTCAAGTCAATCACGTCATTCTCCTAATGAGGTGATCTCGTTAATCAAATGACAACTCATGTCTATGGTTAGGAAACATAACCATCTTTGATTAACGAGCTAGTCAAGTAGAGGCATACTAGTGACACTCTGTTTGTCAATGTATTCACACATGTATTATGTTTCCGGTTAATACAATTCTAGCATGAATAATAAACATTTATCATGATATAAGGAAATAAATAATAACTTTATTATTGCCTCTAGGGCATATTTCCTTCAGTCTCCCACTTGCACTAGAGTCAATAATCTAGTTCACATCGCCATGTGATTTAACATCAATAATTCACATCACCATGTGATTAACACCCATAGTTCACATCTTTATGTGACCAACACTCAAAGGGTTTACTAGAGTCAATAATCTAGTTCACATCGTTATGTGATTAACACCCAAAGAGTACTAAGGTGTGATCATGTTTTGATTGTGAGATAATTTTAGTCAACGGGTCTGTCATATTCAGATTCGTAAGTATTTTGCAAATTTCTATGTCTACAATGCTCTGCATGGAGCTACTCTAGCTAATTGCTCCCACTTTCAATATGTATCTAGACCGAGACTTAGAGTCATCTAGATTAGTGTCAAAACTTGCATCGACGTAACCTTTTACGACGAACCTTTTGTCACTTCCATAATCGAGAAACATATCCTTATTCCACTAAGGATAATTTTGACCGCTGTCCAGTGATCTACTCCTAGATCACTATTGTACTCCCTTGCCAAAATCAGTGTAGGGTATACGATAGATCTGGTACACAGCATGGCATACTTTATAGAACCTATGGCCAAGGCATAGGGAATGACTTTCATTCTCTTTCTATCTTCTGCCGTGGTTGGGCTTTGAGTCTTACTCAATTTCACGCCTTGTAACACAGGCAAGAACTAATTCTTTGACTGTTCTATTTTGAACTACTTCAAAATTTTGTTAAGGTATGTACTCATTGAAAAAACTTATCAAGCGTCTTGATCTATCTCTATAGATATGGATGCTCAATATGTAAGCAGCTTCACCGAGGTCTTTCTTTGAAAAACTCCTTTCAAACACTCCTTTATGCTTTGCAGAATAATTCTACATTATTTTCGATCAACAATATGTCATTCACATATACTTATCAGAAATGCTGTAGTGCTCCCACTCACTTTCTTGTAAATACAGGCTTCACCGCAAGTCTGTATAAAACTATATCCTTTGATCAACTTATCAAAGTGTATATTCCAACTCCGAGATGCTTGCACCAGTCCATAGATGGATCACTGGAGCTTGCATATTTTGTTAGCACCTTTAGGATTGACAAAACCTTCTGGTTGCATCATATACAACTCTTCTTTAATAAATCCATTAAGGAATGCAGTTTTGTTTATCCATTTGCCAGATTTCATAAAATGCGACAATTGCTAACATGGATCGGACAGACTTAAGCATCGCTGCGAGTGAGAAAATCTCATCGTAGTCAACACCTTGAACTTTGTCAAAAACCTTTTTCCGACAAGTCTAGCTTTATAGATAGTAACACTACTATCAGCGTCCGTCTTCCTCTTGAAGATACATTTATTTTCTATGGCTCGCCGATCATTGGGCAAGTCAACCAAAGTCCATACTTTGTTCTTCATACATGGATCTCATCTCAGATTTCATGGCCTCAAGCCATTTTGCGGAATCTGGGCTCATCATCGCTTCCTCATAGTTCGTAGGTTTGTCATGGTCTAGTAACATAACCTCCAGAACAGGATTACCGTACCACTCTGGTGCGGATCTTACTCTGGTTTACCTACGAGGTTTGGTAGTAACTTGATCTGAAGTTACATGATCATCATCATTAACTTCCTCACTAATTGGTGTAGGAGTCACAGGAACAGATTTCTGTGATGAACTACTTTCCAATAAGGGAGCAGGTACAGTTACCTCATCAAGTTCTACTTTCCTCCCACTCACTTCTTTCGAGAGAAACTCCTTCTCTAGAAAGGATCCATACTAAGCAACAAATGTCTTGCCTTCGGATCTGTGATAGAAGGTGTACCCAACTGTCTCCTTTGGGTATCCTATGAAGACACATTTCTCCGATTTGGGTTTGATCTTATCAGGATGAAACTTTTTCACATAAGCATTGCAACCCCAAATTTTAAGAAACGATAACTTTGGTTTCTTGCCAAACCACAGTTCATAAGGGGTCGCCTCAACGGATTTTGATGGTGCCCTATTTAACGTGAATGTAGCTGTCTCTAATGCATAACCCCAAAACGATAGTGGTAAATTGGTAAGAGACATCATAGATTGCACTATATCCAGTAAAGTACGGTTATGACGTTTGGACACACCATTACACTGTGGTGTTCCAGGTGGCGTGAGTAGTGAAACTATTTCACATTGTTTTAACTGAAGGCCAAACTCGTAACTCAAATATTTTACCTCTGCGATCATATCGTAGAAACTTTTATTTTCTTGTTACGATGATTCTCCACTTCACTCTGAAATTCTTTGAACTTTTCAAATGTTTCAGACTTTGTGTTTCATCAAGTAGATATACCCATATCTGCTCAAATCATCTGTGAAGGTCAGAAAATAATGATACCTGCTACGAGCCTCAATATTCATCGCACCACATACATCTGTATGTATGATTTCCAACAAATCTGTTGCTCTCTCATAGTTCCGGAGAACGGCGTTTCAGTCATCTTGCCCATGAGGTACGGTTCACAAGCATCAAGTGATTCATAATCAAGTGATTCCAAAATCCCATCAGTATGGAGTTTCTTCATGCGCTTTACACCAATATGACCTAAACGGCAGTGCCACAAATAAGTTGCACTATCATTATTAACTTTGCATCTTTTGGCTTCAATATTATGATTATGTGTATCACTACGATCGAGATCCAACAAACCATTTTCGTTGGTGTGTATGACCATAGAAGGTTTTTATTCATGTAAACAGAACAACAATTGTTCTCTAACTTAAATGAATAACCGTATTGCAATAAACATGATCAAATCATATTCATGCTCAATGCAAACACTAAATAACACTTATTTAGTTTCAACACTAATCCCGAAAGTATAGGGAGTGTGCGATGTTGATCATATCAATCTTGGAACTACTTCCAACACACATCGTCACCTCGCCTTTTTTTACTAGTCTCTGTTTATTCTGCAACTCCCGTTTTCGAGTTACCACTCTTAGCAACTGAACCAGTATCAAATACCGAGGGGTTGCTATAAACACTAGTAAGTACACATCAATAACATGTATATCCAATATACCTTTGTTCACTTTGCCATCCTTCTTATCCACCAAATACTTGGGGCAGTTCCGCTTCCAGTGACCAGTCCCTTTGCAGTAGAAGCACTTAGTCTCAGGCTTAGGTAGAGACTTGGGCTTCTTCACTTGAGTAGCAACTTGCTTGCCGTTCTTTTGAAGTTCCCCTTCTATCCCTTTGCCCTTTTCTTGAAACTAGTGGTCTTGTTAACCATCAACACTTGATGCTCTTTCTTGATTTCTACCTTCGTCGATTTCAGCATCGCAAAGAGCTCGGGAATTACTTTCATCATCCCTTGCATACTATAGTTCATCACGAAGTTCTACTAACTTGGTGATGGTGACTAGAGAATTCTATCAATCACTATTTTATCTGGAAGATAAACTCCCACTTGATTCAAGCGATTGTAGCACCCAGACAATCTGAGCACATGCTCACTAGTTGAGCGATTCTCCTCCATCTTTTTGCTATAGAACTTGTTGGAGATTTCATATCTCTCAACTCGGGTATTTGCTTGAAATATTAACTTCAACTCCTGGAACATCTCATATGGTCCATGACGTTCAAAACGTCTTTGAAGTCCCGATTCTAAGCCGTTAAGCATGGTGCACTAAACTATCAAGTAGTCATCATATTGAGCTAGCCAAACGTTCATAACGTCTGCATCTGCTCCTGCAATAGGTCTGTCACCTAGCGGTGCATCAAGGACATAATTTTTCTGTGCAGCAATGAGGATAATCCTCAGATCACGGATCCAATCCGCATCTTTGCTACTAACATCTTTCAACATAATTTTTCTCTAGGAACATATCAAAAATAAACACAGGGAAGCAACAACGCGAGCTATTGATCTACAACATAATTTGCAAAATACTATCAGGACTAAGTTCATGATAAATTTAAGTTCAATTAATCATATTACTTAAGAACTCCCACTTAGATAGACATCCCTCTAATCCTCTAAGTGATCACGTGATCCATATCAACTAAACCATGTCCGATCATCACGTGAGATGGAGTAGTTTCAATGGTGAACATCACTATGTTGATCATATCTACTATATGATTCACGCTCGACCTTTCGGTCTCCGTGTTCCGAGGCCATATTTGTTATATGCTAGGCTCGTCAAGTTTAACCTGAGTATTCCACGTGTGCAACTGTTTTGCACCCGTTGTATTTGAACGTAAAGCCTATCACACCCGATCATCACGTGGTGTCTCAGCACGAAGAACTTTTGCAACGGTGCATACTCAGAGAGAACACTTATACTTTGATAATTTAGTGAAGGATCATCTTATAATGCTACCGTCAAACAAAGCAAGATAAGATGCATAAAGGATTAACATCACATGCAATCAATATAAGTGATATGATATGGCCATCATCATCTTGTGCTTGTGATCTCCATCCCTGAAGCACCGTGCTTGTGATCTCCATCTCCGAAGCACCGTCATGATCACCATCGTCACCGGCGCGACACCTTGATCTCCATCGTAGCATCGTTGTCGTCTCGCCAACTTATTGCTTTTACGACTATCGCTACCGCTTAGTGATAAAGTAAAACTATTACATGGCGATTGCATCTCATACAATAAAGCGACAACCATATGGCTCCTGCCAGTTGCCGATAACTCGGTTACAAAACATGATCATCTCATACAACAAATTATATCACATCATGTCTTGACCATATCACATCACAACATGCCCTGCAAAAACAAGTTAGACGTCCTCTACTTTGTTGTTGCAAGTTTTACGTGGCTGCTACGGGCTTAGCAAGAACCGTTCTTACCTACGCATCAAAACCACAACGATAGTTTGTCAAGTTGGTGCTGTTTTAACCTTCGCAAGGACCGGGCGTAGCCACACTCGGTTCAACTAAAGTGAGAGAGACAGACACCCGCCAGTCACCTTTAAGTAACGAGTGCTCCAAACGGTGAAACCAGTCTCGCGTAAGCGTACGCGTAATGTCGGTCCGGGCCGCTTCATCTCACAATACCGCCGAACCAAAGTATGACATGCTGGTAAGCAGTATGACTTATATTGCCCACAACTCACTTGTGTTCTACTCGTGCATAGCATCAACGCATAAAACCTGGCTCTGATACCACTGTTGGGGAACGTAGTAATTTCAAAAAAATTCCTACGCACACGCAAGATCATGGTGATGCATAGCAACGAGAGGGGAGAGTGTTGTCCACGTACCCTCGTAGACCGACAGCGGAAGCGTTATCACAACGCGGTTGATGTAGTCGTACGTCTTCACGATCCGACCGATCAAGTACCGAACGCACGGCACCTCCGAGTTCTACACACGTTCAGCTCGATGACGTCCCTCGAACTCCGATCCAGCCGAGTGTTGAGGGAGAGTTTCGTCAGCACGACGGCGTGGTGACGATGATGATGTTCCACCGACGCAGGGCTTCGCCTAAGCTCCGCAACGGTATTATCGAGGTGTAATATGGTGGAGGGGGGCACCGCACACGGCTAAGAGATCTCAAGGATCAATTGTTGTCTCTGGGGTGCCCCCCTGCCCCCGTATATAAAGGAGCAAGGGAGGAGGAGACGGGCCCTAGGAGGGGGCGCACCAAGTGTGGAGTCCTACTAGGACTCCCTAGTCCTAGTAGGATTCCACCTCCCATATGGAATAGGAAAAGAGGAAGGGAAAAAGAGAAGGAAGGAAGGGGGCGCCCCCCTTCCCTAGTCCAATTCGGACCAGACCAAGGGGAGGGGTGCGGCCACCCTTGAGGCCCTTTTCCTTCTTTCCCGTATGGCCCAATAAGGCCCAATACGTATTCCCGTAACTCTCCGGTACTCCGAAAAATACCCGAATCACTCGGAACCTTTCCAAAGTGCGAATATAGTCGTCCAATATATCGATCTTTACGTCTCGACCATTTCGAGACTCCTCGTCATGTCCCCGATCTCATCCGGGACTCCGAACTCCTTCGGTACATACATAAACTCATAATAAAACTGTCATCGTAACTTTAAGCGTGCGGACCCTACGGGTTCGAGAACTATGTAGACATGACCGAGACACGTCTCCGGTCAATAACCAATAGCGGGACCTGGATGCCCATATTGGCTCCCACATATTCTACGAAGATCTTTATCGGTCAGACCGCATAACAACATACGTTGTTCCCTTTGTCACCGGTATGTTACTTGCCCGAGATTTGATCGTCGGTATCTCGATACCTAGTTCAATCTCGTTACCGGCAAGTCTCTTTACTCGTTCCGTAATACATCATCCCGCAACTAACTCATTAGTCACAATGCTTGCAAGGCTTATACTGATGTGCATTACCGAGTGGGCCCAGAGATACCTCTCCGACAATCGGAGTGACAAATCCTAATCTCGAAATACGCCAACCCAACAAGTACCTTTGGAGACACCTGTAGAGCACCTTTATAATCACCCATTTACGTTGTGACGTTTGGTAGCACACAAAGTGTTCCTCCGGTAAACGGGAGTTGCATAATCTCATAGTCATAGGAACATGTATAAGTCATGAAGAAAGCAATAGCAACATACTAAACGATCGAGTGCTAAGCTAACGGAATGGGTCAAGTCAATCACGTCATTCTCCTAATGAGGTGATCTCGTTAATCAAATGACAACTCATGTCTATGGCTAGGAAACATAACCATCTTTGATTAACAAGCTAGTCAACTAGAGGCATACTAGTGACACTCTGTTTGTCTATGTATTCACACATGTATTATGTTTCCGGTTAATACAATTCTAGCATGAATAATAAACATTTATCATGATATAAGGAAATAAATAATAACTTTATTATTGCCTCTAGGTCATATTTCCTTCACCTACTACTCCCACCGCTGGCCAGGCCATCCCTGTACTCACCCACATCCCCTGTTATTCTGCGGCGACGGCAGCCTCACACCGCAACGAACCAGTGAACCCTCATACTCCTCTACACGTGGGCATCCACTGTCGCATCTTCCCCGGCTCCGCGTCGTCCCCTTCCTAGGCCTCGCCGTCGTCCACCGCCCTGGTGCTCTTGGCGCGGCGTGGTCAATGTGGTCAAGGAAAGACTTCCATCGGAAGAGTACTGTACGTGGAGAGGCTGACAGCTGGGTCCACGGCAGCCGCAAGGAAGTGCATCCTTATTACGCGGAAAATAATTATTCCTCCACCTGACAGCAGGGACCATCGGACGGACCACCGTATTTGGCGAAAAAATGTTTCCCCCCTGACTGCTGGGACCCACCGGATGGGCTACCGTATTTCATGAAAAAAACGTTCCCCCCGCTGTCAGCTCGGACCCACCGGAAGTCGCCTTATTACGCACACAAAAATGAATACTCCCCCTGCTAGTTGGGACCTACCTTGGTGGGTGGCTGACTTGTGGGCCTAGTAAGTTGACGGGGAGGAGTGCTTTGTCAACTTAGTCAATATGAACGATTCTAGCTCCAGTGACCGTACGGTGTCCATCCAACGGCCGTTGTGCTTCTTCAACCTCTGGTCTTCTTACTCCAGCCGCCCAAAGCAGTGCCGGTCGTGCCGCGTGCTCCTGCCTTCCGTGGCCGGCTGTGCTGCCGCGGAGGCCTCACCGCCCCCTACTATTCCCACCGCTGGCCAGGCCCTGCGACGACGGCAGCCTCACACCGCAGCCGAACCAGTGAACCCTCGTACTCCTCTCCGCGTGGGCTTCCACTGCCGCGTCCTCCCTGGCTCCGCGTCGTCCCCTTCCTAGGCCTCGCCGTTGTCCACCGCCTTGGTGCTCTCGGCGCGGCGTGGTCATTGTGGTCAACGACCGACTTCCATCGGAACAGTACTGTACATGGAGAGGCTGACAGCTGGGTCCACGGCCGCAGCAAGGAAGTGCCTCCTTATTACGCGCAAAATAAATATTCCTCCACCTGACAGCAGGGACCCACCGGATGGGCCACCATATTTCGCGAAAAAACATTTCCCCCTGACTGCTGGGACCCACCAGCTACATCTTCGCACGCAAGGAAGTGCGTCCGGGCAAAAAAAACGATTCGCCCCCTGACTGCTGGGACCCACCAGCTACATCTTCGCAGGCAAGGAAGTCCCTGACAGTCGGGACCCACCTGGTCGAAGCATACGTAGCGTTGTCATTCTGGTCGCGAACGTGTATGTACATACTGGTCGATCTAGAGGCGCGCACGTGTCGTAGTAGAGACGCACACGTAGCATGTACACATACGTACAACGGTCAGTGTGCAAGAAAGAAAATACGGCCACGTACGTACATACGGGCAGGGTCTCGAACGCCTACTCGCGCATACGTACGACCAGGGCTCGTGTACATGGCTGGGTCGGAATGGAGAAACGGCATTGTCGTCATGTTCATGGGGAGCCAACCGGCTGGGTCCGAACGGAATGCGTCGTCGTGTTCATCGGGAGAGCTTGGATGGAACAGTCGATGGAAATGAGGCCAGGCGTACCGCGGAATGGAGGAAACGGCCTTGTGTTCGACCCGCCACGTTCGAAACGGGATCCTGTTCATCAGGAGGGGTCTGGCGTACCGCAAAACGGTGGAAACGGACCTCCTACGGTCGAAACGGGGGTCCTGTTGATCAGGAGGTGTGGCGTACCGCAAAACGAAGGAAACGGACTTGTGTTGGAGTGCTACGGTCGAAATGGGGGTCCTGTTCATCAGGAGGGGTGTGGCGTACCACAAAACGGGACTCCACGGGATACTGTTCATCTCCACCGTCGACCCCCTCCAGCCTCCACGGGCTACTGTTCATCCACCGTCGACCTCCTCTAGCCTACACCTGCGACTGTTCATCCACGGGCTCCTGTTCATCCAGCCTCCACCACGCGCTACTCCACCGGCTACTATTCAACCAGCCCTCTACACGGGCTCCTGTTCAACCATCCCTCCATGGGCTACTGTTCATCCAGCCCTCCACCATCTACTGTTCATCCTGCCCTCCACGGGGTGGTACTGTTCATCCTGCCCTCCACGGGGTCATGTTCATCCAGCCCCAACCGGCTCGATCGATCGGGGTCCTGTTCATCCAGAGGCAACACCACGGGGTCCTGTTCATCCACCCCCACCGGGAACTGTTCATCCAAACCCCCCAGCAACGCTCACTGTTCATCTAGAGGCAGCATCGATCGGCTTCAGTTAGCAGCAGTAGTGAAGGAATCGCTCGATCGGGTTCAGTTAACAGCCATCGGTCAATCGCTCGGGTTCAGTAACGCGTAGCCTGCAGTGCAATCGCTCGGGTTCAGTTAGAGCCCAACTCCTCGCACCCACGCACGTGCATGTACAAGAGAAACGTGCATCGCTCGGCCCCGACCACGCACCGTAACCGGGAACACCCCGATATTTTCCTTGCCCTCGCTTCTACCACGGTTTTTTCCATCATGGACGGCCCAAAGAATGTCATGCAGCTGCGTCTCTGGCCAGCCCAGGACGAAAAGCCCATTTTCTGTCATGATTTTTTGTCATAGAAGTAGGACCCCACCACATCTATGAGGATACCGGGTTTTGTCACAATTATCGTCATAGAAGTGTCATAAGTATGACAGAAAAGATTTTTTTCGGCCCAAAATGTCACGGATGTGTCTTTTTTTTGTAGTGGTTGATGCACGCTCTTGTCTTTGTTTCTTCCGTAGAAATCTTGGGGCACTCTTTGAGGTTCTTTGTGTTGTATTGAGTATTATGAATCTGAAATTATTTGGTGTTATTTTAGTACGAACTCTTGGATAGGTTGATCGGAAAGAATAGCTTCGAGGTGGTTTCGTACCCTACAAACAATTTCTTCTTATGTTCTCTGCTAGATAGGAACTTTGGAGTGATTCTTTATCGCACGTTGAGGGATGGTTATATGATCCAATTATACTAGCATTGTTGAGGGATTGCACTAGAAAAAGTACGGACCCTAGGCCTCATTTTCAAGCATTGCAATATCGTTTGTGCTCCGTTTTATCAATTGCTACCTTGCTGTTTTTTTATTGTTCTTATTACAAAAACCAACATCTACTATCCATATTACACTTGTATCACCATCTCTTCGCCGAACTAGTGCACCTATACAAATTACCGTTGTATTCGGTGTGTTGGGGACACAAGAGACTTTTTATTATTTGGTTGCGGGGTTGCTTGAGAGAGACCATCTTCATCCTACACCTCCCACGGATTGATAAACCTTAGGTCATCCACTTGAGGGAAAATTGCTACTGTCCTACAAAACTCTGCGCTTGGAGGCCCAACACGAGTCTACAAGAATAAAGTTGTGTAGTAGACATCACATATGCGCTTGCTGCCAACGTCCACACTCCGCTTCGCACCCACGCTGCGCCTCGTCAAGTTCATGAACTGCCATCCCACCTAATGATGCGCCCGCTCTTTTTCTACCACGACTGAAGTACCTCGAGCTCATCGCCATCTGCATCCCAAAGGATGACATGGAGCGCCTGCTCCGCGACTGTACTGCACTCGAGTTCCTTCGTCTTCAGGCGATGAATTGGTCGAGTACCTTCCACATCACCTCCAGGACTCTCGAGACTATTTATGTTTGTTGCTGGTGCTGCAACAAGAGATCACAAAAGGTGGACCACAATATGGTCATTGAGGACACACCTTCACTTGAGAGATTATTTGTAGTTGATCAACAAGGTACAACAAGAATCAATGTCATTTATGTGCCGAAATTGACAGCGGTGGGCTACTCGTCTGTCAAATACTACTACTTTCAGGTACAATAGTCGCCTTATACCTCTCCTTCTTGATATCAACATTATTTCTAGTTTTGAAGATGTATGTTCGTCTGTAATCCAACAAAGCTTCACCCAGATTCTGGGCATCGTGAAGGGCTTGGCACTAGAATCTGTCGGCCCCAACCTAGATCAAGTTGTCAGTTGCGTGAGATGCTTTCCGTGCCTGAAGAAGCTGTATATAGAGGTGATCTTCCTTTCCTGTTAAATGTTAACCATAAGGGAGTTCAATTTTTTTGCACCTTTTCCCAAGTTTACAATGACAATGTACTATGATTTCTGAAGGAATTTTGGAGGATTTGAGGACATACACCCCCCACCCCATATTGGTTGCTTGATTCATATGGTTACATTCCATAATCATTTCTCCTTTGGATTCATCTGTACTAGTTTTCTTAGGGAATATTTCATACAATCCAACCTCTTCTGAAGAAGGCTACATGTTTCTAGATTGTAATCAAATGCCCATGTTAATCATGTCAGAGCGAAGATGGCACGTTGGTGCATTTTACAAATCCTGCAAACCCAATAGGTGTGTAGTAGTGTTCAAAACTGCATGTAGGCACTAACACGTTCTCTTCTTTTGCAGATAATAATAGGCCCGGAGGTGGATAATGTTTATAATGACAATCACATCGAATGCTAGATCTGCATCTCTCAAATATTACTTTGAACTCTTACCGAGGGACCTTACCAGAGATTACACTCGTCGGGTTCTTTCTTGCCAGAGCAAGGGTGCTGAGGGTACTAAGGTTGAACAAGAATTTAATTAGGAAAGATGAATGGTATGTTGATCAGAGCCAGCATGTACTGCAGAATGGAAGAGGCTCCAAAAAAGCTAAACTTCATATAGGAAGAGCATATGACAGAGTAATTGGAACTCATTGTGTCAAACCCATACATGACTTGTCAGCGGCTGATCCCTTTGCAGAAATGACTAGGTTTACAATGTTCGAATTTGGGCATTGTAATCTTTGAATTTGAACCTTGCAATATTTATGGTATTTGTTATATAACGTAATTGGATGTTTAATTTGGTATTGCAATCATGTCATGTTACAAGTATATATATGTTGTTCTTCTGTACATAGAGCATAGATGTTCTGCAGACAGAGCATATCACATCGCACACGGACCGCACTAGGTAACCCGTCAGCGATGAATTCATCAATCGCAAACGGTTATATACCAGCAAGCGTTTGCCCACAACACACACGGCTTATTCCATCACAAACAGCTCGGATGGATCAACTGTATGCCACGTATCGCACACGCAACTCTAATCTGATTCGTGCTTGATGTCTCCGACATCACTCGCACTGTTTGTCTTATTTGCCACGTATCACTGTGCCGGCCTCTGCTCGCGTCCCTCGGCAAGCTCTGCTCGCGTCCGTCAGCAGGCTCGGCTTGTGGACAGCTTTTCCTTGCGTGTTTAACTGCTATAAGCATATTGAAGGAAATATGCCCTAGAGGCAATAATAAAGTTGTTATTTATATTTCCTTATATCATGATAAATGTTTATTATTCATGCTAGAATTGTATTAGCCGGAAACTTAGTACTTGTGTGAATACATAGACAAAACAGAATGTCCCTAGTATGCCTCTACTTGACTAGCTCGTTAATAAAAGATGGTTAACTTTCCTAGCCATAGACATGTGTTGTCATTTGATGAACGGGATCACATCATTAGAGAATGATGTGATGGACAAGACCCATCCATTAGCTTAGCATCAATGATCGTCTAGTTTTATTGCTATTGCTTTCATCATGACTTATACATGTTCCTCTGACTATGAGATTATGCAACTCCTGAATACCGTAGGAACACTTAGTGCGCTATCAAACGTCACAACGTAACTGGGTGATTATAAAGATGCTCTACAGGTGTCTCCGATGGTGTTTGTTGAGTTGGCATAGATCGAGATTAGGATTTGTCACTCCGTGAATCGGAGAGGTATCTCTGGGCCCTCTCGGTAATGCACATCACTATAAGCATTGCAAGCAATGTGACTAATGAGTTAGTTGCGGGATGATGCATTACGGAACGAGTAAAGAGACTTGCAGGTAACGAGATTGAACTAGGTATGATGATACCCACGATCGAATCTCGGGCAAGTAACATCCCGATGACAAAGGGAACAACGTATGTTGCTATGCGGTTTGACCGATAAAGATCTTCGTAAAATATGTAGGAGCCAATATGAGCATCTAGGTTTCGCTATTGGTTATTGACCGGAGATGTGTCTCGGTCATGTCTACATAGTTCTTGAACCCGTAGGGTCCGCACGCTTAACGTTCGATGACGTTTTGTATTATGAGTTATGTGATTTGATGACCGAAGTTTGTTCGGAGTCCGGGATGAGATCATGGACATGACGAGGAGTCTCAAAATGGTCGAGACATAAAGATTGATACAATGGACGATGTTATTTGGACACCGGATGAGTTCCGAGAGGTACCGGATAATTATCGGAGTGCCAGAGGGTTATCGGACCCCCCCCCCCGGGGGGGGACTAATGGGCCTTGATGGACCTTAGTGGGAACAGAGGAAGGGCCAAGAGGGGCTGGCCGCACGCCCCCTGGGTCTGAATTGGACTAGGGGAAGGGGGCAGCGCCCCCTTTCCTTCCCTTCCCCCTCTTCCTTCCTTCTTCTCCCTCTTGCTTAGGTGGGAACCTACTAGGACTTGGAGTCCTAATAGGATTCCCCTCACCTGGCATGCTCTAGGAGGGCCTGAAGGAAATATGCCCTAGAGGCAATAATAAAGTTATTATTTATTTCCTTATATCATGATAAATGTTTATTATTCATGCTAGAATTGTATTAACCGGAAACTTAATACATGTGTGAATACATAGACAAACAGAGTGTCACTAGTATGCCTCTACTTGACTAGCTTGTTAATCAAAGATGGTTATGTTTCCTAACCATAGACATGAGTTTTCATTTGATTAACGAGATCACATCATTAGGAGAATGATGTGATTGACTTGACCCATTCCGTTAGCTTAGCACTCGATCGTTTAGTATGTTGTTATTGCTTTCTTCATGACTTATACATGTTCCTATGACTATGAGATTATGCAACTCCCGTTTACCGGAGGAACACTTTGTGTGCTACCAAACGTCATAACGTAACTGGGTGATTATAAAGGTGCTCTACAGGTGTCTCCGAAGGTACTTGTTGGGTTGGCGTATTTCGAGATTAGGATTTGTCGCTCCGATTGTCGGAGAGGTATCTCTGGGCCCACTCAGTAATGCACATCACTTAAGCCTTGCAATCATTGCAACTAATGAGTTAGTTACGGGATGATGTATTACGGAACGAGTAAAGAGACTTGCCGGTAACGAGATTGAACTAGGTATTGAGATACCGACGATCGAATCTCAGGCAAGTAACATACCGATGACAAAGGGAACAACGTATGTTGTTATGCGGTCTGACCGATAAAGATCTTTGTAGAATATGTGGGATCCAATATGAGCATCCAGGTTCCGCTATTGGTTATTGACCGGAGACGTGTCTCGGTCATGTCTACATAGTTCTCGAACCCGTAGGGTCCGCACGCTTAAAGTTCGATGACGATTGTATTATGAGTTTATGTGATTTGATGTACCGAAGGTAGTTTGGAGTCCCGGATGAGATCGGGGACATGACGAGGAGTCTCGAAATGGTCGAGACATAAAGATCGATATATTGGACGACTATATTCGGACATTGGAAAGGTTCCGAATGATTCGGGTATTTTCGGGGGTA
This sequence comes from Triticum aestivum, assembly GCF_018294505.1. Lineage (NCBI taxonomy): Eukaryota > Viridiplantae > Streptophyta > Magnoliopsida > Poales > Poaceae > Triticum > Triticum aestivum. The sequence continues at coordinate 149,408,659 of NC_057814.1, forward strand.
CCAGGAAGTTACGGGAATACGAGGAAGAAGCAATGGGCCTCATGGGCCAAGTGGTGGAAGAGAGGAGGCAGGGCGCGCGGCCCCCCTAGCCCAAACCGAATTGGACTAGGGGGCCGGCCCCCCTTTCCTCCTTTTTCCTCCCTCTCCTTCCTTCTCCTTCTCCTTCCCTTCCTTCCCCTCTCCTACTTGGACTAAGGAAGAAGGGGGAATCCTACTTGGAGTAGGATTGCCCCCCTTGGGCGCGCCTCCTCCCCTTGGCCGGCCCTCTCCTCCTTGCTCCTTTATATACGGGGGCAGGGGAGCACCCCAAAGACACAACAATTGATCCCTTGGATCTCTTAGCCGTGTGCGGTGCCCCCCACCACCATAATCCACCTCGGTCATATCGTAGCGATGCTTAGGCGAAGCCCTGCGTCGGTAGAACATCATCATCGTCACCACGCCGTCGTGCTGACGGATCTCTCCCTCAAAGCTCGGCTGGATCGGAGTTCGAGGGACGTCATCGAGTTGAACGTGTGCTGAACTCGGAGGTGCCGTGTGTTCGGTACTTGATCGGTCGGATCGTGAAGACGTACAACTACATCAACCGCGTTGTGCTAACGCTTCCGCTTTCGGTCTACGAGGGTACGTGGACACACTCTTCCCTCTCGTTGCTATGCATCACCATGATCTTGCGTGTGCATAGGATTTTTTTTAAATTACTACGTTCCCCAACAGTGGCATCCGAGCCTGGTTTTATGCGTAGATGTCATATGCACGAGTAGAACACAAGTGAGTTGTGGGCGATATAAGTCATACTGCTTACCAGCATGTCATACTTTGGTTCGGCGGTATTGTTGGATGAAGCGGCCCGGACCGACATTACGCGTACGCTTACGCGAGACTGGTTCTACCGACGTGCTTTGCACACAGGTGGCTGGCGGGTGTCAGTTTCTCCAACTTTAGTTGAACCAAGTGTGGCTATGCCCGGTCCTTGAGAAGGTTAAAACAGCACTAACTTGACGAACTATCGTTGTGGTTTTGATGCGTGGGTAAGAATGGTTCTTGCTCAGCCCGTAGCAGCCACGTAAAACTTGCAACAACAAAGTAGAGGACGTCTAACTTGTTTTTGTAGGGCATGTTGTGATGTGATATGGTCAAGACGTGATGAGATATAAGTTGTTGTATGAGATGATCATGTTTTGGTGAAGTTATCGGCAACTAGCAAAAGCCTTATGGTTGTCTCTCTGTTGCATAAGATGCAAGCGCCAAATAATTGCTTTACTTTATCACTATGCGATAGCAATAGTTGCAAGAGCAATAGTTGGTGAGACGACCATGTAATGACACATTGATATAGATCAAGATGATGGAGATCATGGTGTCATGCCGTTGACGATGGAGATCATGACGATGCTTTAGAGATGGAGATCAAAGGCACAAGATGATGATGGCCATATCATGTCACATATTATGATTGCAAGTGATGTTTATCTTTTATACATCTTATTTTGCTTTGATTGACGGTAGCATTATAAGATGATCTCTCACTAAATTTCAAGATAAAAGTGTTCTCGTGAGTATGCACCATTGCCAAAGTTCGTCGTGCCCAGATACCATGTGATGATCGGGTGTGATAAGCTCTACGTCCATCTACAACGGGTGCAAGCCAGTTTTGCACATGCAGAATACTCAGGTTAAACTTGACGAGCCTAGCATATGCAGATATGGCCTCGGAACACTGGAGACCGAAAGGTCGAGCGTGAATCATATAGAAGATATGATCAACATAGTGATGTTCACCATTGAAAACTACTCCATCTCACGTGATGATCGGACATGGTTTAGTTGATTTGGATCACATGATCACTTAGATGATTAGAGGGATGTCTATCTAAGTGGGAGTTCTTAAGTAATATGACTAATTGAACTTTAATTTATCATGAACTTAGTCCTGGTAGTATTAGCATATCTATGTTGTAGATCAATAGCTCGCGTTTAGATCCCCTGTTTTATTTTGATATGTTCCTAGAGAAAACTGAGTTGAAAGATGCTAGTAGCAATGATGCGGATTGGATCCGTGATCTGAGGATTATCCTCATTGCTGCACAGAAGAATTATGTCCTTGATGCACCGCTAGGTGACAGACCTATTGCAGGAGCAGATGCAGACGTTATGAACGTTTGACAAAAGCTCGATATGATGACTACTTGATAGTTTAGTGCACCATGCTTTACGGCTTAGAACCGGGACTTCAAAAATGTTTTGAAACGCCACGGAACATATAAGATGTTCCAAGAGTTGAAATTGGTATTTCATACTCATGCCCGTGTCGAGAGGTATTTGACCTCTGACAATATTTTGCCTACAAGATGGAGGAGAATTGCTCAGCTAGTGAGCATGTGCTCAGAATGTCTGAGTACTACAATCACTTGAATCAAGTGGGAGTTAATCTTCCAGATAAGATAATGATCGACAGAGTTCTCTAGTCACTATCACCAAGTTACTAGAACTTCGTGATGAACTATAATATGCAAGGGATAACAGAAACGATTCCCAAGCTCTTCGTGATGCTGAAATCGACGAAGGTAGAAATCAAGAAAAACATCAAGTGTTGATGGTTGACAAGACCACTAGTTTCAAGACAAGGGCAAAGGGAAGAAGGGGAACTTCAAGAAGAACGGCGAGTGAGTTGCTGCTCAAGTGAAGAAGCCCAAGTCTGGACCTAAGCCTGAGACTGAGTGCTTCTACTGCAAAGGAACTGGTCACTGGAAGCGGAACTGCCCCAAGTGATTGGCGGATAAGAAGGATGGCAAAGTGAACATATGTATATTTGATATACATGTTATTGATGTGTACTTTACTAGTGTTTATAGCAACCCCTCAGTATTTGATACTAGTTCAGTTGCTAAGATTAGTAACTCGAAACGGGAGTTGCAGAATAAACAGAGACTAGTTAAGGGTGAAGTGACGATGTGTGTTGGAAGTGGTTCCAAGATTGATATGATCATCATCGCAGACTCCCTATACTTTCGGGATTAGTATTGAACCTAAATAAGTGTTATTTGGTGTTTGCGTTGAGCATGAATATGATTTGATCATGTTTATTGCAATACGGTTATTCATTTAAGTTAGAGAACAATTGTTGTTCTGTTTACATGAATAAAACCTTCTATGGTCATACACACCAACGAAAATGGTTTGTTGGATCTCGATCGTAGTGATACACATATTCATAATATTGAAGCCAAAAAGATGCAAAGTTCATAATGATAGTGCAACTTATTTGTGGCACTGCCGTTTAGGTCATATTGGTGTAAAACGCATAGAAACTCCATGCTGATGGATTTTGGAATCACTTGATTATGAATCACTTGATGCTTGCGAACCATGCCTCTTGGGCAAGATGACTAAAACACCGTTCTTCAGAACAATGAAGCAAGCAACAGATTTGTTGGAAATCATACATACTGATGTATGTGGTCCGATGAGTGTTGAGGCTCGCGGCGGGTATCGTTATTTTCTAACCTTCACAGATGATTTGAGCAGATATGGGTATATCTACTTGATGAAACATAAGTCTGAAACATTTGAAAAGTTCAAAGAATTTCAGAGTGAAATGGAAAATCACCATGACAAGAAAATAAGGTTTCTACGATCTAATCGCGGAGACGAATATTTAAGTTACGAGTTTGGTCTTCAATTAAAACAATGTGGAAAATTTTCACAAATTCTTGCCACCTGGAACACCACAGCATAATGGTGTGTCCGAACATCATAACCGTACTTTATTGGATATAGTGCGATCTATGATGTCTCTTACCGATCTACCACTATCGTTTTTGGGGTTTATGCATTAGAGACAACTACATTCACGTTAAATAGGGCACCATCTAAATCCGTGGAGATGACACCGTATGAACTGTGGTTTGGGGAGAAACCTAAGCTGTCGTTTCTTAAAGTTTGGGGCTACGATGCTTATGTGAAAAAGTTTCAACTTGATAAGCTTGAACCCAAATCGGAGAAGTGCTTCTTCATAGGATACCCAAAATATTGGGTACACCTTCTATCACAGATCCGAAGGCAAGATCTTTGTTGCTAAGAATGGATCCTTTCTAGAGAAGGAGTTTCTCTCGAAAGAAGTGAGTGGGGGGAAAGTAGAACTTGATGAGGTAACTGTACCTGCTCCCTTATTGGAAAGTAGTTCATCACAGAAATCCGTTCTTGTGACTACTACACCAATTAGTGAGGAAGATAATGATGATGATCATGTAACTTCAGATCAAGTTACTACCAAACCTTGTAGGTAAACCAGAGTGAGATCTGCACTAGAGTGGTACGGTAATCCTGTTCTGGAGCTCATGTTACTTGACCATGACGAACCTACGAACTATGAGGAAGCGATGATGAGCCCAGATTCCGCAAAATGGCTTGAAGCCATGAAATCTGAGATGGGATCCGTGTATGAGAACAAAGTGTGGACTTTGGTTGACTTGCCCGATGATCGGCAAGCCATAGAAAATAAATGGATCTTCAAGAGGAAGACGGACACTGATAGTAGTGTTACTATCTACAAAGCTAGACTTGTCAAAAAAGGTTTTGAAAAAGTTCAAGGAGTTGACTACGATGAGATCTTCTTACTCGTAGCGATGCTTAAGTCTGTCCGAATCATGTTAGCAAATTGCCACATTTTATGAAATCTGGCAAATGGATGTAAAGATTGCATTCCTGAATGGATTTTTGGAAGAAGAGTTGTATATGATGCAACCTGAAGGTTTTATCGATCCAAAGGATGCTAACAAAGTGTGCAAGCTCCAGTGATCCATCTATGGACTGGTGCAAGCATCTCGGAGTTGGAATATACGCTTTGATAAGTTGATCAAAGCATATAGTTTTATACAGACTTGCGGTGAAGCCTGTATTTACAAGAAAGTGAGTGGGAGCACTACAGCCTTCCTGATAAAGTATATGTAAATGACATATTGTTGATTAGAAATGATGTAGAATTTTCTGGAAAGCATAAAGGAGTATTTGAAAGGAGTTCTTCAAAGAAAGACCTCGGTGAAGCTGCTTACATATTGAGCATTAAGATCTATAGAGATAGATCAAGACGCTTGATAAGATTTTCAATGAGTATGTACCTTGACAAGATTTTGAAGTAGTTCAAAATGGAACAGTCAAAGAAAGAGTTCTTGCTTGTGTTGCAAGGTGTGAAGTTGAGTAAGACTCAAAAACCGACCACGGCTGAAGATAGAGAGAGAATGAAAAGTCATTCCCTATGCCTCAGCCATAGGTTCTATAAAGTATGCCATGCTGTGTACCAGACCTATTGTATACCCTGCCCTAAGTTTGGCAAGGGAGCACAATAGTGATCTAGGAGTAGATCACTGGACATTGGTCAAAATTATCCTTAGTGGAATAAGGATATGTTTCTCGATTATGGAGGTGACAAAAGGTTCATCGTAAAGAGTTACGTCGATGCAAGCTTTGACACTGATCTGGATGACTCTAAGTCTCAATCTAGATACATATTGATAGTGGGAGCAATTAGCTAAAGTAGCTCCGTGCAGAGCATTGTTGACATAGAAATTTGCAAAATACATACGGATCTGAATATGGCAGACCCGTTGACTAAAGTTCTCTCACAAGCAAAACATGATCACACCTTAATACTCTTTGGGTGTTAATCACATAGCGATGTGAACTAGATTATTGACTCTAGTAAACCCTTTGGGTGTTGATCACATGATGATGTGAACTATGGGTGTTAATCACATGGTGATGTGAACTATTGGTATTAAATCACATGGTGATGCGAACTAGATTACTGACTCTAGTGCAAGTGGGAGACTGAAGGAAATATGCCCTAGAGGCAATAATAAAGTTATTATTTATTTCCTTATATCATGATAAATGTTTATTATTCATGCTAGAATTGTATTAACCGGAAACTTAATACATGTGTGAATACATAGACAAACAGAGTGTCACTAGTATGCCTCTACTTGACTAGCTTGTTAATCAAAGATGGTTATGTTTCCTAACCATAGACATGAGTTGTCTTTTGATTAACGAGATCACATCATTAGGAGAATGATGTGATTGACTTGACCCATTCCGTTAGCTTAGCACTCGATCGTTTAGTATGTTGCTATTGCTTTCTTCATGACTTATACATGTTCCTATGACTATGAGATTATGCAACTCCCGTTCACCGGAGTAACACTTTGTGTGCTACCAAACGTCACAACGTAACTGTGTGATTATAAAGGTGCTCTACAGGTGTCTCCGAAGGTACTTGTTGGGTTGGCGTATTTCGAGATTAGGATTTGTCACTCCGATTGTCGGAGAGGTATCTCTGGGCCCACTCGGTAATGCACATCACTTAAGCCTTGCAAGCATTGCAACTAATGAGTTAGTTGCGGGATGATGTATTACAGAACGAGTAGACTTGCCGGTAACGAGATTGAACTAGGTATTGAGATACCGACGATCGAATCTCGGGCAAGTAACATACCGATGACAAAGGGAACAACGTATGTTGTTATGCGGTCTGACCGATAAAGATCTTCGTAGAATATGTGGGAGCCAATATGAGCATCCAAGTTCCGCTATTGGTTATTGACCGGAGACGTGTCTCGGTCATGTCTACATAGTTCTCGAACCCGTAGGGTCCGCACGCTTAAAGTTCGATGACGATTGTATTATGAGTTTATGTGATTTGATGTACCGAAGGTAGTTCGGAGTCCCGGATGAGATCGGGGACATGACGAGGAGTCTCAAAATGGTCGAGACGTAAAGATCGATATATTGGACGACTATATTCGGACATCGGAAAGGTTCCGAGTGATTCGGGTATTTTCGGGGGTACCGGGGAGTTACGGGAATACGAGGAAGAAGCAATGGGCCTCATGGGCCAAGTGGTGGAAGAGAGGGGGCAGGGCGCGCGGCCCCCCTAGCCCAAACCGAATTGGACAAGGGGGTCGGGCCCCCTTTCCTCCTTTTTCCTCCCTCTCCTTCCTTCTCCTTCTCCTTCCCTTCCTTCCCCTCTCCTACTTGGACTAAGGAAGAAGGAGGAATCCTACTTGGAGTAGGATTGCCCCCCTTGGGCGCGCCTCCTCCCCTTGGCCAGCCCTCTCCTCCTTGCTCCTTTATATACGGGGGCAGGGGAGCACCCCAAAGACACAACAATTGATCCCTTGGATCTCTTAGCCGTGTGCGGTCCCCCCTTCCACCATAATCCACCTCGGTCATATCGTAGCGGTGCTTAGGCGAAGCCCTGCATCGGTAGAACATCATCATTGTCACCACGTCGTCGTGCTGACGGAACTCTCCCTCAAAGCTCGGCTGGATCGGAGTTCGAGGGACGTCATCGAGTTGAACGTGTGCTGAACTCGGAGGTGCCGTGCGTTCGGTACTTGATCGGTCGGATCGTGAAGACGTACGACTACATCAACCGCGTTGTGCTAACGCTTCCGCTTTCGGTCTACGAGGGTACGTGGACACACTCTCCCCTCTCGTTGCTATGCATCACCATGATCTTGCGTGTGCGTAGGATTTTTTTTTTGAAATTACTACGTTCTCCAACAGGGCCGGCCAGCCTCCCCTCCCCTCCTTCATATACGGGGGCGGGGGGTACCCTAGGACACACAAGTTTCTCTTAACCGTGTGCGGTGCCCCCCTCCATAGTTACACACCTCGGTCATATCGTCGTAGTGCTTAGGCGAAGCCCTGCGCCGGTAACTTCATCATCACTGTCGCCACGCCGTCGTGCTAACGGAACTCTCCCTCGCCCTCAACTGGATCAAGAGATCGAGGGACGTCATCGAGCTGAACGTGTGCTGAACGCGGAGGTGCCGTACGTTCGGTACTTGTATCAGTTGGATTGCGAAGACGTTCAACTACATCAACTGCGTTACTAAACGCTTCCGCTTTCGGTCTACGAGGGTACGTAGACACACTCTCCCCGCTCGTTTCTATGCATCTCCTAGATAGATCTTACGTGATCTTAGGTAAATTTTTTGAAATACTGCGTTCCCCAATAGTGGCATCAGAGCCAGGTTTATGCGTAGATGTTATATGCATGAGTAGAACACAATGAGTTGTGGGCGATAATAGTCATACTGCTTACCAGCAACGTCTTACTTTGATTCGTTGGCATTGTGGGATGAAGCGGCCCAGACCGACATTACATGACCGCGTTCATGAGACTCGTTCTACCGAGGTGCTTCGCACACAGGTGGCTAGTGGGTGTGTGTTTCTCCAACTTTAGTTGAATTGAGTTTGACTACGCCCGGTCCTTGTTGAGGGTTAAAACAGCACACTTGACGAAAAATCACTATGGTTTTGATGCGTAGGTAAGAACGGTTCTTGCTAGAAGCCCGTAGCAGCCACGTAAAACTTGCAACAACAAAGTAGAGAACGTCTAACTTGTTTTTGCAGGGCTTGCTGTGATGTGATATGGTCAAGACGTGGTGAGATATAAATTGTTGTATGAGATGATCATGTTTTGTTAAAGTTATCGGCAACTGGCAGGAGCCTTATGGTTGTCGCTTTATTGTATGAAATGCAATCGCCATGTAATTGCTTTACTTTATCACTAAGCGGTAGCGATAGTTGTAGAAGCAATAGTTGGCGAGACGACAACGATGCTACGATGGAGATCAAGGTGTCAAGCCGGTGACGATGGTGATCATGATGGTACTTTGGAGATGGAGATCAAAGGCACAAGATGATGATGACCATATCATATCACTTATTTTGACTGCATGTGATGTTTATCCATTATGCATCTTATTTTGCTTAGTACGACAGTAGCATTATAAGATGACCTCTCACTAAATTTCAAGGTATAAGTGTTCTCCCTGAGTATGCACCGTTGCTACAGTTCGTCGTGCCGAGACACCACGTGATGATCGGGTGTGATAAGCTCTACGTTCACATACGACGGATGCAAGCCAGTTTTGCACACGCAAAATACTCGGGTTAAACTTGACGAGCCTAGCATATGCAGATATGGCCTCGGAACACTGAGACCGAAAGGTCGAGCGTGAATCATATAGTAGATATGATCAACATAGTGATGTTCACCATTGAAAACTACTCCATCTCACGTGATGATCGGACATGGTTTAGTTGATATGGATCACGTGATCATTTAGATGACTAGAGAGATGTCTATCTAAGTGGGAGTTCTTAAGTAATATGATTAATTGAACTTTAATTTATCATGAACTTAGTACCTGGTAGTATTTTGCATGTCTATGTTGTTGTAGATCAATGGCCCGTGCTATCTCTCCTTGAATTTTAATGCGGTCCTAGAGAAAGCTAAGTTGAAAGATGATGGTAGCAATTACACGGACTGGGTCTATAACTTGAGGATTATCCTCATTGCTGCACAGAAGGATTACATCCTGGAAGCACCGCTAGGAGCAAGACCTGCTGCAGGAGTAACACCGGACGTTATGAACGTCTGGCAGAGCAAAGCTGATGACTACTCGATAGTTCAGTGTGCCATGCTTTACGGCTTAGAACCGGGACATCAACAACGTTTTGAACGTCATGGAGCATATGAGATGTTTCAGGAGTTGGAGTTAATATGTCAAGCAAATGCCCGGATTGAGAGATATGAAGTCTCCAATAAGTTCTACAGCTGCAAAATGGAGGAGAATAGTTCCGTCAGTGAACACATACTCAGAATGTCTGGGTGCCACAATCACTTGACTCAACTAGGAGTTAATCTTCCTATTGATAGTGTCATTGATAGAGTTCTTCAATCACTGCCACCAAGCTACAAAAGCTTCGTGATGAACTATAATATGCAAGGGATCGATAAGACAATTCCCGAGCTCTTCACGATGCTAAAGGCTGCGGAGGTAGAAATCAAGAAGGAGCATCAAGTGTTGATGGTTAACAAGACCACTAGGAAAAAGGGCAAATGGAAGAAGGGGAACTTCAAGAAGAACGGCAAACAAGTTGCTGCTCAAGTGAAGAAGCCCAAGTCTGGACCTAAGCCTGAGACTGAGTGCTTCTACTGCAAAGGGACTGGTCACTGGAAGCGGAACTGCCCCAAGTATTTGGCGGATAAGAAGGATGGCAAAGCGAAAGGTATATTTGATATACATCTTATTGATGTGTACCTTACTAATGCTCGTGGTAGCGCCTGGGTATTTGATACTGGTTCTGTTGCTCATATTTGCAACTCGAAACAGGGGCTACGGATTAAACAAAGATTGGCTAAGGACGAGGTGACGATGCACGTGGGAAATGGTTCCAAGGTCGATGTGATCGCCGTCGGCACGCTACCTCTACATCTACCTTCGGGATTAGTTTTAGACCTGAATAATTGTTATTTGGTGCCAGCGTTAAGCATGAACATTATATCTGGATCTTGTTCGATGCGAGACAATTATTCATTTAAATAAGAGAATAATGGTTGTTCTATTTATATGAGTAATATCTTTTATGGTCATGCACCCTTGATGAGTGGTCTATTCTTGTTGAATCTCGATAGTAGTGATACAGATGTTCATAGTATTGAAACCAAAAGATATAAGTTTAATAATGATAGTGCAACTTATTTGTGGCACTGTTGTTTAGGTCATATTGGTGTAAAGCGCATGAAGAAACTCCATGCCGATGGGCTTTTGGAATCACTTGATGCTTGCGAACCATGCCTCATGGGCAAGATGACTAAGACTCCGTTCTCCGGAACAATGGAGCGAGCAACAGACTTGTTAGAAATAATACATAATGATGTATGTGGTCCGATGAGTGTTGAGGCTCGCGGCGGGTATCATTATTTTCTGACCTTCACAAATGATTTGAGCAGATATGGGTATATCTACTTGATGAAACATAAGTCTGAAACATTTCAAAAGTTCAAAGAATTTCAGAGTGAAGTGGAAAATCATCGTAACAAGAAAAAAAGTTTCTACGATATGATCGTGGAGGTGAATATTTGAGTGACGAGTTTGGTCTTCATTTGAAACAATGTGGAATAGTTTCACAACTTACGCCACCTGGAACACCACAGCATAATGGTGTGTCCGAACATCGTAATCGTACTTTATTAGATATGGTGCGATCTATGATGTCTCTTACTGATTTACCGCTATCGTTTTGGGGTTATGCTTTAGAGACGGCTGCATTCACGTTAAATAGGGCACCATCTAAATCCATTGAGGCGACACCATATGAACTGTGGTTTAGCAAGAAACCCAAGTTGTCGTTTCTTAAAGTTTGGGGTTGCGATGCTTATGTGAAAAAGCTTCAACCTGATAAGCTCAAACCCAAATCGGAGAAATGTGTCTTCATAGGATACCCAAAGGAGACTATTGGGTACACCTTCTATCACAGATCTGAAGGCAAGATATTCGTTGCTAAGAATGGATCCTTTCTAGAGAAGGAGTTTCTCTTGAAAGAAGTGAGTGGGAGGAGAGTAGAACTTGACAAGGTAATTGTACCTGCTCCCTTATTGGAAAGTAGTTCATCACAGAAATCAGTTACAGTGATTCCTACACCAATTAGTGAGGAAGCTAATGATGATGATCATGAAGCTTCTGATCAAGTTACTACCGAACCTCGTAGGTCAACCAGAGTAAGATCCGCACCAGAGTGGTACGGTAATCCTGTTCTGGAGGTCATGTTACTTGACCATGACGAACCTACGAACTATGAGGAAGCGATGATGAGCCCAGATTCCGCGAAATGGCTTGAGGCCATGAAATCTGAGATGGGATCCATGTATGAGAACAAAGTGTGGACATTGGTGGACTTGCCCGATGATCGGCAAGCCATAGAGAATAAATGGATCTTCAAGAAGAAGACTGACGCTGACGGTAATGTTACTGTCTACAAAGCTCGACTTGTTGCCAAAGGTTTTCGACAAGTTCAAGGAGTTGACTATGATGAGACCTTCTCACCTGTAGCAATGCTTAAGTCTGTCCGAATCATGTTAGCAATTGCCGCATTTTATGATTATGAAATTTGGCAAATGGATGTCAAAACTGCATTCCTTAATGGATATCTTAAAGAAGAGTTGTATATGATGCAACCAGAAGGTTTTGTCGATCCAAAAGGTGCTAACAAAGTGTGCAAGCTCCAGCGATCCATTTATGGACTGGTGCAAGCCTCTCAGAGTTAGAATATACGCTTTGATAGTGTGATAAAAGCATATGGTTTTTTATAGACTTTTGGAGAAGCCTGTATTTACGAGAAAGTGAGTGGGAGCTCTGTAGCATTTCTGATATTATATATGGATGACATATTGTTGATCGGAAATGATACGGAATTTCTGGATAGCATAAAAGGATACTTGAATAAGAATTTTTCAATGAAAGACCTCGGTGAAGCTGCTTATATATTAGGCATCAAGATCTATATAGATAGATCAAGACGCTTAATTGGACTTTCACAAAGCACATACCTTGATAAAGTTTTGAAGATGTTCAAAATGGATCAAGCAAAGAAAGGGTTATTGCCTGTGTTACAAGGTGTGAAGTTGAGTCAGACTCAATGCCCGACCACTGCAGAAGATATAGAGAAAATGAAAGTCATTCCCTATGCTTCAGCCATAGGTTCTATCATGTATGCAATGTTGTGTACCAGACCTGATGTGTGCCTTGCTATTAGTTTAGCAGGGAGGTACCAAAGTAATCCAGGAGTGGATCACTGGACAACGGTCAAGAACATCCTGAAATACCCGAAGAGGACTAAGGATATGTTTCTCGTTTATGTACGTGACAAAGAGCTCGTCCTAAATGGTTACGTCGATGCAAGCTTTGACACTGATCCGGATGACTCTAAGTCACAAACCGGATACGCATTTATATTGAATGGTGGAGCTATCAGTTGGTGCAGTTCTAAGCAAAGCGTCGTGGCGGGATCTATGTGTGAAGCGGAGTACATAGCTGCTTCAAAACTAGCAACTGAAGGAGTCTGGATGAAGGAGTTCATATCCGATCTAGGTGTCATACCTAGTGCATCGGGTCCAATGAAAATCTTTTGTGACAATACTAGAGCAATTGCCTTGGCGAAGGAATCCAGATTTCACAAAAGAACCAAACACATCAAGAGACACTTCACTTCCATCCGCGATCAAGTCAAGGAGGGAATAGAGATTTGCAAGATACATACAGATCTGAATATTGCAGACCCGTTGACTAAGGCTCTCTCACGAGCAAAACATGATCAGCACCAAGACTCCATGGGTGTTAGAATCATTACTATGTAATCTAGATTATTGACTCGAGTGCAAGTGGGAGACTGAAGGAAATATGCCCTAGAGGCAATAATAAAGTTGTTATTTATATTTCCTTATATCATGATAAATGTTTATTATTCATGCTACAATTGTATTAACCGGAAACTTAGTACATGTGTGAATACATAGACAAAACAGAGTGCCCCTAGTATGCCTCTACTTGACTAGCTCGTTAATCAAAGATGGTTAAGTTTCCTAGCCATAGACATGTGTTGTCATTTGATGAACGGGATCACATCATTAGAGAATGATGTGATGGACAAGACCCATATATTATCTTAGCATTAATGAGCATTTAGTTTTATTGCTATTGCTTTCATCATGACTTATACATGTTCCTCTGACCATGAGATTATGCAACTCCCGAATACCGAAGGAACACTTAGTGTGCTATCAAACGTCACAACGTAACTGGGTGATTATAAAGATGCTCTACAGGTGTCCCCGATGGTGTTTGTTGAGTTGGCATAGATCGAGATTAGGATTTTTCACTCCGTGAGTCGGAGAGATATCTCTGGGCCCTCTCAGTAATGCACATCACTATAAGCCTTGCAAGCAATGTGACTAATGGGTTAGTTGCGGGATGATGCATTACGGAACGAGTAAAGAGACTGGCAGGTAACGAGATTGAACTAGGTATGATGATACCGACGATCGAATCTCGGGCAAGTAACATACCGATGACAAAGGGAACAATGTATGTTGTTATGCGGTTTGACCGACAAAGGTCTTCATAGAATATGTAGGAGCCAATATGAGCATCCAGGTTCCGCTATTGGTTATTGACCGGAGATGTGTCTCGGTCATGTCTACATAGTTCTCGAACCCGTAGGGTCCGCACGCTTAACGTTCGATGACAATTTGTATTATGAGTTATGTGATTTGATGACCGAAGTTTGTTCGGAGTCCGAGATGGGATCATGGACATGGCGAGGAGTCTCGAAATGGTCGAGACATAAAGATTGATATATTGGACGATGTTATTTGGACACCGAATGAGTTCCGAGAGGTACCTGATAATTATCGGAGTGCCGGAGGGTTATCCGAACCCTTCGGGGGAACTAATGGGCCTCGATGGTCCTTAGTGGGAAGAGAGGAAGGGCCAAGAGGGGCTGGCCGCGCCCCCCCTTGGGTCCGAATTGGACTAGGGAAGGGGCGGCACCCCCCTTTCCTTCCCTTCCCCCTCTTCCTTCCTTCTTCCCCCTCTTCCTTAGGACGAAACGTACTAGGACTTGGAGTCCTAGTAGGATTCCCCTTCTCCCGGCGCGCCTAGCTTGGCCGGCCGGCCGGCCTCCCCCTCCCTCCTTTATATACGGGGGCAGGGGGGCACCCTAGGACACACAATTTTCTCTTAACCGTGTGCCGTGCCCCCCTCCACAGTTACACACCTCGGTCATATCGTCGTAGTGCTTAGGCGAAGCCCTGCGCCGGTAACTTCATCATCACCGTCGCCGCACCATCGTGCTGACGGAACTCTCCCTCGGTCTCAACTAGATCAAGAGATCGAGGGACGTCATCGAGCTGAACGTGTGCTGATCGCGGAGGTGTCGTACGTTCGGTACTTGGATCAGTTGGATCGCGAAGACGTTCGACTACATCAACTGTGTTACTAAACGCTTCCGCTTTCGGTCTACGAGGGTACATAGACACACTCTCCCGATTCGTTGCTATGATCTCCTAGATAGATCTTGCGTGATCGTAGGTAAAATTTTTGAAATACTGCGTTCCCCAACACAGATATATGGTCGCTCGCCGTTGAGGCGACAGCGAAGCGCTCTGCTCGTGTCCCTCCGCGCGCGCTCTGCCGGCGGTTCGGCCTGCGCACGATCATGTCGGGGGCCCCATATGCATGCGGTTGCGCCGCGCGCGTCGCCACGCGATGCAGTTACGCGTGGCACGATGGAGTTACGCGCTGCAAATTAGAACTGCCATCAGGGCGTGCCGATATTCCAGGCCGTCCGACTTCCCCTTTAATTCCCACGACCATTATAACCTTAGTCTCTTCAACCTTTCGATCACGCCCCACAACACAACAAGCACACCCACGACGATACATAGAGAGGCGATGTCTAGCGGTGCTCCAATGGAGTTTGGTGAGCATAAAGTGGAGACCCACGCGAGGGAGACGGATCTCTCGGTGGTGTACACCATCGACCCGACCATGGTGGACGACTACATCAACACCGTTGAGCAGTTGCTTGCTCGAGACAAGTACAAGGTGGTCGGCATCGACCTCCAGTACACCGCCGGTCGTCCCAACATAGATCAGAAGGTTGCCGTCGCCCAGTTGTGCGTGCACCATCATGTCCTCATCTACCACTACTGCATGGCCACAGAGCTTCCGACCGCTTCACCAGGTTTGTCAACAGCATCGACTACAAGTTCGCTATGATGGAAACCACCGACGATGTAAAAGCGCTCAGGGTTACGGGCTTGGCCTGCGAGAACCTTGTCGAAATCCGTGGACACTATAGGGTCTGGGGCAGCACGAAGGACTCCCTGGTTGAACTCGCCTCGGCCATCATCGACCCATACTACGAAAAGATGAAGCAGGATGCCAACAGAACACGTCCTGTGTCCTGGCACGGGGCCTGGATGCGTCAACTAGATGAACCTCAGGTTCGCGCCCAAGAGCGTGTACACATGCTACGAGATGCACAGGCGGATCGTTGACATGAGGAAGTGCCTCGTTACCGAGATCGACGAGGCCGGATCGAGCCACAAGCAGAGCAGTAGCGGCAAGCATTCCAAGAAGTAGATGGTGATCAGATGATCATTTATCCTAGTTAATCATGCATGTAATATATAGTTGACTTTGGTGTGTGGAAATGTCATGTGTGTAGTAGTCACCTATGTAATTATGCAGGTAATAGTTTACTTTGGTGTGTGCAAATGTCATGTGTGTACTAGCCACCTACGTAATTGGATGTTTAATTTGGTTATGCAACCATGTCCTTATAAGTGTGTGTGTGTGTGTGTGTATGTTGTTGTTCTGTATGCAATCCCAACGCACAACACACACGTCTTATTAGCAGCAATCGTCTGTGTTATTATCGGTCTTCGCACACATTTCTGATTACAGACCTGTTTGTTGCGTATCACACACATCTTGTTAAATTGAATCGTTTCTGTTCTCTTGGCTCAACGCAAACAGTTCATCCGAGTGAACTGTATGCCGTATATCGCACATACCTTGATCTGGCTGACCGTTTCTTTGTGTTGCCTAATCACAAACAGTTCATCCAAGTGAACCGTATGTTGTATATCGCAACACCTTCATCTGGCTACCCGTTTCTGTTCTTTTGCCTCGTCGCAAACAGTTCATTGAACTGA
This sequence comes from Triticum aestivum, assembly GCF_018294505.1. Lineage (NCBI taxonomy): Eukaryota > Viridiplantae > Streptophyta > Magnoliopsida > Poales > Poaceae > Triticum > Triticum aestivum. The sequence goes on from NC_057814.1 coordinate 149,425,235, forward strand.
ACCGTATGCCCCTCATCGCACATGCAACTCAATTCTGAACCGTGTTTGATGCATCCGTCATCGCAAATGTTTTGCATCTTTTTTTTACGGTTTTTACATCACCGTTTGTGATTATTGCATCGCACACAGTTTCGTCGAAGGGTCTCTGATCGTAGTGTCGCGTTAGCAGCATCCTGAAGTAGTGCGCTATACAACCGTTGGGAGCGCACTGAGTCCTGGAGGGGAGCGGAAGTGAGGCGGTAGTGAGTGGGCGGTACTACCGCTCGTACTACTGTCCCACTGCCGTGCAACCCGACACGAAAAGTCGAGTCCCCAATAGCAGCGGCAGTACACGCGGCACTGGACAGGGCTACTGCTGCTTATGAGCGGTGCTACCGAGCGGTACTGCCGCTTGAGGCCTCCAGGAAACATGCACATGCCGCTTGAGGCCTTCAGGAAACATGCACAGGCAACATAGGAGTAACTCCATCGAAGCGAGAAAGAAACGGTGGTGCATAAGAAAATGTGTACATGTTGATTCCACCCAAACCTTTTCGAAGTGGACCCCCTTTTAATAGTACGGTTCTCCTACGACTCAAATTCACCGAAAAGAAACGTAGGAAAATAACCGTCTTCACTTTTAAAACTCCAAGGGGCATGAATCGTCTTTTGCCATATGATAGATTATCTGAAATGCTCAATGCACACGATTAGTCCGCAAAAGCACTGTCATCAATCACCAAAACCACTAAGGGAGAAATATGCCCTAACAGACGGGGAAACCTAGGACCGGTCGGAGTGTCGTTGTCGTTGACGTAATCATCGACGACGAAGACTTGGAACCCTAGCCTGGAACAGTGAGAGAGCGTTGGGTGTTATGTTCAGTCGATGTTGGGTGTTCGGCCATCACAGTACGAGGTGATGGATAGGGGGATTTAGGCCAGTGCAAGGACAAAGGAGAGAACATACCGGAATGAAGTCGTCGTCGTCGTCGTCGCTGGAGGCACCTCGTCGCCACACTTCCTATTTCTTGAGCCATAGCCACCTTCGCCTCGTCTCCACTAGGTTTCTTGCACTCTCATCCCGTGGATTTGTTCCATGAAGGGGGTCGATTCTTCTGGGCCTAATAAAATGGAGCGGATGGACGTGGTTTGGGCCGGGATTTCCCCCACCTTGGCCCAAACCAAACAGCGAAATTGTGAACCACGTGGAAACAATTCCATGCTTGGATGACCTACGTGGATTGGGCCGAACTACTCGAGTTGGAGATGGAAAAGAAGGTCATGGAATAGCATACACGAAGCTTAGCTTTTAATTTGACCAGCTAATTGTCCGTGCGTTGCAACGGGGGCATACATATTCTAGCGGTCCAATACCAATTGTGTCCGACATAAATCTTACACGCATCATATTCTATATTTTGGTAAGATTTGATTTGATTTCAGTATCGATAGGGAAAGAAAGAAAAGTTTTGATTTAGGTGAAATTTTGGTAAGACTTGATTTGATTTGAGTATGCTTAGGGGAAAGAAAGGAAGTTCTGATTGAGGCGAGATTTTGGTAAAATATGATTTGATTTTGAGTTAATAGTAGAGATTTCTTTCTATTTACACGGTGCTCGTGTGGCACGCCGGCCCTGGCCCTGGCCCGGGCCAAGAGCAGCAGCAGTGGCATAGCCATTTCAAACACCGGACAGGCCAGCAAGCTGCCACGGCCCCCACCTGCACTGGCCGGCAGGGCACGGGCCCATCGCACCGCAGCGCGTCGCCTCTACTGTCCTCGCAACCGGGGGTGCGCCCACGCGACCGCGACTTCCAACGATCGTTGCGGCTGAAAGCGACCGCACCACCACAAAAATATACTCCACCGAGCCCCTCCCAGCCCAGGGCCGACGCCACCGCTCGCCACCGCCGTCGCTTTCGCCTTTCCCCCGCCCCAGCTCGTGCGCTCCCACCACTCCCCTCCACTCCCCTCCTCCCCACACAGCCACCGAAGGATTCCCACCGCAATCCTCCGCCTCCTCCCCATCCCCGGCGTGTCCACCTGCCCGCCCTCCGACCGGAGGAAGCCTCCGGGGGGTTCTTGGTCCCTAGCGCCTTGGACGCTTCCGCCCGGGCTGCACCAGCCCGCCGCTTTTAGGTGCCGCCCGCCTCCGCTTTTGCGCTCCTTTTCGGCCGGGATTGCTGCCGGTTCCTCGCGAAAGATCGCATCTCTGGCCTGTCGGATCAGATGAGATGTGGGGGTGGCGGAGCCTCTAGGAGACATGGCTGAAGCGGTCTCGTCCTCGCCCGGATCCCCCGCGGCGGCGGCGGCGGCCGCGTACCCGTACCCGGTGGCGCGCCGCCTCCATGGCGCCTTCGTCGCCAGGGACGAACTCCCGTACTCATACCCCGCTGCCGCTGCTGCACCGCCGCCGCCCGCGCCGCTGCCGCAGGCGCAACAGGGTTCCTCCGGCGGGGGAGGCGGCAAGATTAGCCCCGCGGTGCTCTTCATCATCGTCATCCTCGCGGTGGTGTTCTTCATCTCCGGCCTGCTCCACCTCCTCGTGCGGCTGCTCATGAAGAAGCAGCACCGCCGCCGAGGCGGGTCGGCTGCCGCCGCGGCGCAGGGGCCCGGGGAGGCCGACGCGGCGCTGCAGCGCCAGCTGCAGCAGCTGTTCCACCTTCACGACTCTGGCCTGGACCAGGCCTTCATCGACGCGCTGCCCGTCTTCTCCTACCGGGAGATCGTCGTGGGCGGCGGCGGCGGCGACAAGGAGCCCTTCGACTGCGCCGTGTGCCTGTGCGAATTCGATGCCGAGGACAGGCTCCGGCTTCTGCCGCTCTGCGGGCACGCCTTCCACCTGAATTGCATCGACACATGGCTGCTGTCCAACTCGACGTGCCCGCTCTGCCGCGGGGTGCTCTTCGCCCCAGGGCTGACAGCCGAGAACAACCCGATGTTCGATTTCGATGAGGGGTTGGAGGAAGGGCGGCTGTCGGAGTGCTGCGAGGATGGTTTCGGATTGCCCGCGCAGAAGTCCTCGGAGGGGTTGCAGACGCCGGTCGCCGAGAAAAGAGTGTTCCCGGTGAGGCTCGGCAAGTTCAAGAACGTGGGCACCCAGGGTGCTGTTGAAGGCGGACACGGCGATTCTGCTGTGCTGAGGAGGGAGGAAGGAGAGAGCAGCAGCAGCAGTTTGGATGCAAGGAAATGCTTCTCTATGGGCACCTACCAGTATGTTCTTGGGACTTCTGAGCTTCAGGTGGCTCTCCAGCCGGGCCGAACAAGAAATGGTGCGATGAGATCAAGACCTCCGGGTATAAGTTGTGTGAATGCCGACATTATGGAAGGAAAGAAAATTTGCGCATGGAACAAAGGGGAGAGCTTCTCCATGTCGAAGATTTGGCAGTGGTCTAATCTGAAGGGCAAGTTACCGGCCAGCTCAGATGATTGTTCAGAAGCGGGGAGCCTTCCATGGATGAAGAGAGGTGGCACCGGGGATAAATTGAACTTGTGATGTGACTCTGTACTGTGATACTAGCTAATATTTCTCTTCTTATTAGTGCTACGCCATTAATTTCTTACATATAATTATTCTAGTCTAATTTTCATATTCACGTTTTAATTGGAATTGGTTAATCTCATGGGGAGATAAGTTTTCCGTAGTAGTCATGCCACCTTACTGTATTGCGCCAATTTGTGATAGCTTAGGGATCATGTGATTTCTGGTGCATGCTGCTTTGCTTGTGTTCTTGTATCTGTTTGAAGCTACCTTCATATTCCTGAAACTGCACTTACAAGAATGCTCAAAGTAAAGTTAGCATTGACTTTTTAGTTCCAATCTTGTCATTCTTTCTATCGCAGTAGATGATAGGATAAATATTACTTGAGTTTTGCTTCAGTACTAATTAGACCTTCTTAAACAGTTCATATGAACTGTAGAACATTGTATTTTTTTTATGCAGTAGAAAGAACATTGTAATTTTAGAAATTGAACTATATGCTATCACATAGAAGGGTACGGGGGGAAATCTTCTTTCTATAGGTACAAATGCTTAGGGCTAAATGAAACAAACAACTCAAACCTGGTGCTATCTTATCGGTGGTTACTGGTTAGCATTAAGTAGCTCTTTGATCTAGGTTCTTGTTTCAGTTTGGAGGGTGGTGCAAATGTCTTGAGATCCTGCCTAGTTGTGATGCATAGGCTAGACACTTGTGGATGCTGATTAAAGGGTAGGGCACTCGCTGGGGCTGCTACCGAAACAACTGAGGTAGGAGTAGGCGGGCACTCACCGGATAAGTTTGGAAGGCGGGTAGATTATTTATGCGTTTGGGACAAGGACACAAGGTCTAACTCACAGTATCTATTTTTGAATTTTCATGCAGGTCATTATCTGAATTGTTGCATATCCCTTTGCGAATACCTTTATGATGCATTAATCTTGATATGTCTGAGCAAAACCCATATTACTATTACTAGCAACTGTACTAAGCAAAATAAACTGTTAACGCATAACTGGAAGGAATCGGTTTCTTTTTTAGAAAAATCACTTGTAACTTTCAGAAATTGCACATGGCTATAATTTACAAGTGCCCACTGCGCATATGTTTAAATTCTCGTATCTAACTAATTATTTTCCTGATGAGCTGCATCTACTTATGCTTTGGCATATTTCCTTTTATGATAGTTGTAGTCAGCCAAGTTTCAGATATTGCACATGTTCTTTTTTCTGTGTTTCCAAATGAGCTACACCTACTGTTTTTAGGCCATAGGCACTTCAGTGAAATTGCTGATGTACATATATGGTTCTGACTGTCCTGAGTTAAGTACTTAACTCACAAGCAAAACAACAGCCAAGTGTCTTGTTTTGGATTTGTAAATTGAGGTCCATGTTGGGTTGCTTCCTAAAATCTGAATTCATGCCAATGGGGAGTAGGTTCCTAGTATTTCCCCCATCTGCACATCTGGTGCGCAGTGATGGACATCTACAGACATACGAACTTCTCATGATTTAGCATGTAATCTTTTATCAGAGGCTTTACTTATTTAAGTTCCAGCTGAGCATATTTCTTTTGCCTTTAGTTCACCAGTCATCTGCTGCCTTTCTCAAAGTCTTCTCCTTTGATGAACACTTTTTTGGGGGGTTTACATTCCCCTTTCAAGAATCTCTTTGCTCTCACAAAAGAAAAGATAGTTTTCTTTATCATGATAAAAAGCAAAAAAGGTTGGAACAAGCGACAGCAACGCATCATCCTTTGCTTCATTCCTGGGTTGCCAGAAACCTTTAGTGATCAGAGTATAGATATTCCTTATGCCAGCTTAGTAAGCGACATTTAATTTTCCTAGGTATTCCAGACATTTAATTTTCCTAGATTTCAATATAATTGACAGATGCCACCTGTGTGTATTTCTTGCTTGTGAACTGTGATGTCACTGAATCTCATACCCCTTAATTTATTCTTTCCTTATTCGTGGATTTGTGAGAAGTAACATTTCTGAACCCATAGTTTCATCACATTTACTGTTGCCACCTCGGACACTTTAATCTCTTTGTTGCTCTAACTAGTAATTTTGTGAGATCGAATCATCTGATTGCCCTGTCTGTCAAATGTAAGCTACACCAATTTGTTGGCATACAACTGACAAGTTGGTAAATACTACTCGGTCTGAACACCTTTTGCTTTGTTGTTCCGTCTTTGTTTAAGGTCCACATGTTGGTGTTTAATGGCATTCTCTGTGCTTAATGTCACCATTTCTGTAAGAATTCATATGTAACTGAAGCAGTCCTCTTATTGCTTGTTGCACCTTGTGGTTGGTAGTGGCGGGCCGAATATTATCCAACTGAAGAGTTGACATCACACGTATCCTGATAGGCGATTTGCCTTTGCAAAGGTGCTTCGTCAGGTGGAGTTCAGCATCATATCATGGAGGTTTTAAGTGCCAAAATGCATTTCCTGTATGACCTTTCATCATTTTTAACCGGAAAGCGATAAGAAGTGCCGGCCTCTCAAGCATCCACTATTTTTTTTTTTGAAGGCAATGCATCCACTAGATCAAGCAGGCAGCATTTGCAATCTACTACTCCAGCAGTTTGCATTCAGATCTGGCCTGTGAGTCCATGCATTGCCAATTCACACCTGGTATTTCAGCAATTAATTAACACCGGTCCAGAGCATTAGGCCAACTCCACCGCATGACCCATCCGGTCCGCTTTTGTCCGTTTGGGGTAAAACACGACCCAGCGGTAATACCCAAACGGACAGAGTTGTCTTATGGACACTTTTTTTGTCCGGCCCAACCCTAAACCTGGAGCAAACTTGGTCCAAGAATGCTCCCGAACGGACAGAAAACGGATACTCTCCTCGCCCCTCTCGTCCGCTCCTGTCGGTCCATGCCTTCCCTCTGGCCCACTCAGTGAGACCGAGAGGCTGGACGGGCCCCCCCGCCGCCCCGCTGCTCGCCAGCCCCGCCGCCCCGCTGCTTGCCGCCGCGCTGCTTGCTCTGCTCCCCCGCGCCCGCCGCCTGCCCCGCGCGCGCCGCCCGCCCGCCACGCTAGCCTGCCGACGCGCCCCCGCCGCGCGGGGCGGCGCGTGCTCCCGGGGCCGCGGCGGCGACGGCAGAGGAAAGGGCGGGCGCGCGTGCTGGGGAGCTCGGGGCGGCGCGCTCTAGCGGCGTTGCGGTGGGTGGGGAGCTCGGGGCAGGGCAGGCGCGCTCCGGTGAGCGCGGGGCGGCCCGGGAGCTCGGGGTGGGCGTGCTCCGGCGAGCGCCGGGCGGCGCGCAGCGCGGGGCTGCCGGGAAGCTCGGGGTGGGGCTGCGCGGCGGGCGCGCTCCGGCAAGCGCGGGATAGCCCAGGAGCTCGGGGCGGGCGCGCTCCGGCGAGGCAGGGTGCGACGGCAAGGCGGAGGAGCTCGACGCGGGCGGGGGATGTCCGTTTGGGGTCAAGATGCATCCTACGCGTTGGGCGCAGATACTTTCGTCCGTCTGTCCGCCTCCGGACGTCCGCCAAATCGCACCCCAAACGGACAGAAGCGGACGTCCGTTTGGGGTTGAAATGGGTCGTGCGGTGGAGTTGGGCTTAGTATTGTTAATAACCAGATCTGTAGTGCTCCAGTGGTTTGTTGTTCTGACATCGGAAGCAGCTGCATTGAGTTTGGTTCTTCAGATCTCTACTCCCAGATTCAGGACAAAGCCCTAGAGAATCTTTTTGTGTGAAGGAGTGCCCAAGTCTCAGGATTCACAGGCTCGCTCGAGGTCCCCTACGGGGAAGATCAGATCGGACGAGGCTGGTCTGCACAAAATACTGTTCTCTACGTGAAGTTCACAATGGTGGTCCGTTGCTTCTGGATTCATATGCAGCGTGAAGGCCAGTTTCATGCGTGTTACAAACGGACGAGAGGAAAGGTTTGAGTTTCGCCATGATTGAACGGTTGTGTCATACGTGTTCTTGTGTTTTCTGCTGAATTCAGGGAAGTTCTTTCGGCTACTTTTTTTCCACTGTAGCTGAATCAGCTTGTGGTGGCCATAGGAGGAGCTATACAGGAGGGATGCTTCATTTTCTCCGTGCCAAGAGTTGATCTCACTTCTAGATCCATAGCCATCGGCAAAGATGTTAGGCCAACTCCAGCGCGCGACCCCTTGGACGTCCATTTTGCTCAGATTTTGTCCGTTTGTGTAGGGCAATGGGGTCGTTTCCGGGTCTGTCCTGGGATACGGTGGCCGTGCGCCCAACGCGCGGACGCATCCTTTGGCCCCATCTTGTCCGCCTTGTTTTTCAAACGCCAACTTTCAAAATAACCACGCCCTAGTTCAGGCCAGCGGCCCTAGTTCACGCCGGCAATAGAGCCAAGAGCCTACACGTCCTCGTCGGCAACACAGCCAGTGGCCTAAACGTCCTCGCCGGCAATACAGCCAGCGGCCGGCAACAGAGCCAGCCTACAAAAATGAATAGTTTTGTCGCCGGCAACACAACCAGCCCCCAAAATGAATAGGCTTCTCGCCGGCACACAGCCAGCGGCCCAGCGGCCGGCACCCATGCCAGCCTCCAAAAAGAACGGCCACGGCCGATCAGACGACCTAGTTCAGGCCGTCGGTGTCGAACATCTCCTTCTGCCTGGCCTCGAACCAGCTACTCGTCTTCTCGCTCATCTTGGCCAAGTCCACTCTCATGATCGCAAGGGCCACCCCCTTTGCTTTGATTGCGGCATTGGTGGCCTCGATGTCGGGTTGCCTCTGCCTGGCCGTGACATTGGCGGCCTCGATGTCGAGCTGCCTTTGCCGGGACGCCTCCTCCATGTCGATCTTCCTCTTCTTGGCGCCTCCTCCATCTCAAGCTTCTTCCTTTGAAGCTCTAAGTATTGCTTCATTTGCTTGTCCTTGCTTTGTCGCTTTTTCTCGTCCCTCACGTCCTTTTGAGACATCATGCCGTGCAAAGTCTCATGCAAGGCCATGGATGAGGCACGTATGTCGTCCACCTTGGAGTTGGTCTTGCCCCTCGGCCTCTTCAACGCCTCACCATCTCCACCTTTGAAGTTCACGGTATTGATCCTTGAACTTAGGGAAATTGTTGATAATCGTCCAACAATGCGTAAGAGTGAATGGCTTGTCATTGTGCCGGGCCTTGAATGCTTCCAAAGATTGAAATGCCTACACCACACGATCAACAACAATTGAACATGCAAACATATAGAAGGCCGAAGTCTCATGGCCGTAGCAACGAAAGAACTAGGATGAGGAGAGCATACCATGTCCCCAATGCCGAGACCACTCACGGGCCGTGCTTCAACGCTCTCAAGTGCGGCACAATACTTGTTGCATTCTTGTTGGATGAACAACCACCTCTTTTGAATCGAGGTGATGCCACGGTCGCTCGTAATTTGGCGGGGCTCAAACAACTTTCTTTCATGGAATGTTTTGTGGACTCTCGTCCAAAAAACAAGGCCCTTTTGTTGCGCACCGGTCCTTGGATCTTGACTAATCTTCATCCAACATTGGCAAATCAACTTGTCCTCTTCTTGTGAATATGAACCCGTGCGAATGCTCTTCTTCCTCTTTTGTGCTTCCGCTCTTTGGGTGAGCTCGTCGATGAACAATGGCTCGCCCCCAATATAAATATCAATGCCTTCTTCTTCATCACCATCACCTTCGCAATAGATGTCATCATCTTCATGCCACGAGTCACCATGGTCGTAGTCAGCATGGACGTGGGCCTCTTCATCGGCCGCGTACTGGGCGCGGCCATCCTGACTTTGGGTCTCCTTGGGATCGTAGGCACCGCCATGTCCACCCTCGTAGATCACATTCTCCATGAACTGGTTGTAGAAGGGGTCGTCGATCATTGGCGTTGGTGTTGGCATTTCGTCGAACAAGACGCGGGGCGACGACATGGTGCTCGTAAATGGTGGCCGTGCTTGTTTTCTTTGCATCCCGACGGACGGACGGCCGCCGTTGCTGGACCCCGGCGTGACGTTGAGGTCGATGACGGCCGAGGGGCGCGGGGTGGACGGCGCGATCACGCCAACATCCGACGACCCCGAAAAACGGGTCTGGCCATCGTGCCTTGGCGGGGGAAAGCGGGCGACAAAGGCGTGTTCCACGACATTGGCGAGGGGCAGTGGTGAGGCCTGGCGACCGACGAGCCTGTGCTCGCCGGACCGACGACCGCACCAGAGAAACCCGCCGGACGGCAAAGCCCAAGCATGAGGAGGGCGTGCGCTTTGTTGACGATGGCCTCCTTCTCGTCGACCTCGGCCTTGCGCCGCGCGGCCTCCACCGCATCGCACTCGGAGGCGAACTTGGCCGCGGCGTTCTTGCCCTCGACGTCCGCCCTCCAGTTCCTCCTCTTCGCCGATTCCGCGTCCATCTTTGCGAGCTCCTCCGACGTGCATTCGACCGCGGCTTCCTTGGACCCTTGGCCTTCTTCTTCTTCACCTTTCCCCTTTCCGGGCGGGCCGACGGCCAGGCCGCCGGAATTCGGCGGGGCATCGGCCATGGATGGGGGAGGGTGGTGGGCGGGACGTGGAAGGGTTTGGGGGGGGGGGAGGAGGGATGGCACCAAATGGGGGCGCGGGGGTTTTGCTTTGTGCCACCGACGGGCGGACCAGTGGGGGACAAGCGCGCGCGTCCCGCCCGTCCGCGCGCTGTCTGTTTCACCCCAAAAGCGGCCCAAACTTGGGCCGGGGATGGGTCGAAAGCGGATAGAAAACGGACAAAAGTCGTTTGCGCCCGCGCGCTGGGTTGTCTGGTTTGTCCGTTTTACCCCAAACGAATGCACACGAACAGGATGGGGTCGCGCGCTAGAGTTGGCCTTAGGGTCCAAATTCGTCTAGAACATAGAGAGAAGTTGATAGGCACACCCTCGAGAGGAGAACGAGTGTGCGGATTGGATCCAGACACTCCGAAAGAGAGGATGGACCTCGTGAGGTTCGCCACGGGCTCACAACAAACGGGCTGATGGATGCTGAGCTTGTTGTCAGGGCAACTCCAACGGGGAGCTCCTATTCGGCGCATTCAGCGCCGCTAAGCCCAGCCGGCGATCGCGCGCCACACCTAATGGGCCAGCCCAGCAATCTGTGAGGAAAAGGTAAGCTAATAAATGGGCGGGCTGTCAACACGAGAGCAACTAGTTAACGAGCGCTCCTTCGGGAGCCTCGCAACGATTAGCGCCACTTGGCGCGCTCTCAGCCATCCGCCACGTGTCGCGTGTAACGCCCACGATGCGGCTATATCTCCCACGTGTCGAGGCACGACTTAGAGGCATAACCGCATAGTGGTTTTGTTACAAGTTGGTAATCAGAGCCATCCCCGACTTAGGAGCCCCCTGCTTGATCGAATCGCTGACGTTGTTGAGTCTAGAACAAAAATGTTTTAAGTCTTAGAATTATATATATCGGAGAGTAGGATTCTTTTTACTCCTCAGTCCCTTCGTCGCTCTGGTGAGGTCTCCTGACGTAGAAGTTTTGATTACTCTCTCCTCAAATTTCACTAAAAAAAATTTTAGGATCACGCGGGTATCTTGGAATCGTTCCGATGGATTTGTGACGAGAACATTGTTCTTGGTGCCTCCTGTCATTTAGGGGTTGTGGCAGTGTCCCGGGGAGTTGAGCTCCGAGGTGTTGTCGTCACAATTTTATCGTTGCAGTTCTGGAATACCTGAGTTTCGCCGACATCGAAATCTCTTTTATGCAGTTGTTGGTGAGATCACCTCGACGCCACCCAGTACTGGGGCGGGAGTTCGGGAGTATTGCCATAACTTGTATAACGGATGTTTTTCGAAGGTTGAGGTAAACGATTTCCGAAGGTTTCTTGGTTATGTGTTGACGGATGGATACAGCTGGATCTAGGGATTGTTAGTTTGGGTGATATATTTTGTGTCCCCTGTATCCCCTACACCAGATTGCATAACCAGAAAGTTTCGGGAGTTTATAAGTGGGAATTCAAGTAGCCTTAGGATATCTTTCCGACAGACGCATGATATGAGATTGGGGTTCGACGTCTAGTGGTCCGCCTTTCCACGGTTGATTTTACAGTGGTCTCGTTGTGTCTTAAAGAGTCCATGGCTTTGCCGACTCGGGGACGCTTCGTATGTCATGTGCACAGCCTTGTACATGATGGTGCTGTACGATTGAGCCCGTGTGGGCCCCACCACGAAAACTTCGGACGAAATATCTATCATATGTTTGTTCCGGCTTATTCTGCAAGCCAATACTTTGTTTTATTTTGTATTGTGGTATTCGAGTTGCTTCGAATTCATATGTTCATTCCATATCTTTTTCAAGTGGCTTCTCAACTTATGGAAGTGTGATGATTTACTACGGAATTCATTCGTTCATCTTCGTTCGAATGTTTATTGTGAAGACTATATGTTGCAATTTCTATCCGTTGATTCTACTTATCTATTTGTCTATCAAGATGCTAACGGATGTCACCCTCTTCAGGATGGCTCCGCCAACGCGTCAGAATCCGGATCGCAATGAAGGGAGTCAAGCGAACCCTCCGCCACCACCTCCACCTCCGGAGGCATGGCAAGCTATCATGGCAGCCACCAACGCCAATGCTCAGATGATTCTGCAACTCTTGCAAGAACGTACTCAAGGGCAAGGCAATCAAGGCAATCAAGGTCAAGGCAACAATCAGTTTCACTTTGCCACTCTCAACCAGTTTCTCGCAAATCAGCCCAAGTCTTTCAGCTACTGTGCCGAGGCCACGGATGCCGATGATTGGCTCGTGGACATCAACAAGCATTTTGAATGTAGCAATGTCAGGCCTGAGGACTATGTCAAGTTCGCTTCTTTCCAGCTCAAGGACCAAGCTGCTGATTGGTATCAACAATACAAAGATTCCAGAGGAGGTCGTGTGATCACTTGGACTGACTTCTGTCGGGACTTCAAAGCGCACCACATTCCACAAAGTGTTGTTGAGAGCAAGCGTGAGGAGTTCCGCAATCTCAAGCAAGGCAACATGTCTGTGTATCAATACAACATTCAGTTTCAGAAACTTGCTCGCTTCGCTAAACAAGACGTTCCTGATGAAAAGAGCATGATCTATCACTTCAGAGGTGGCCTTAAAGAGGATCTGCAGTTAGCTCTCGTTCTTGTTGAGCCTACTCAGTTTGATCAATTCTACAATATGGCACTGAAGCAAGAGGCTGCTCAGCTCAAGTGTGAGGCTTCTAAGAAGAGAGTCAGAGACGCAGTTCAGTCTTCTTCTTCCTCACTTGTGACAGCTAAGCAACAGAAGTTCTGGTTGCCTCCTCCTCCTCCGTTTCGTCAGCCTTATCAGCAGAAGAACAAAGGTGGCCATGGTTCTTCCAACTCTTCCAACTCTGGCTATCAGAACAAGTCTCAGAATCAAGCTCCAAAGTCCAATGCTCCTTATCACCGTCCACTCTCAGAGGTGACTTGCAACAAATGTCAGCAGAAAGGTCACTATGCTAACAAGTGCTTCAACCAGAGGCGTCTTCCTCCTCCTCCTGTCAGATCTTCCAGCAATGCAGTGGTCAAGCATAATCCAAAGTCTGCTAAGGTGAACATGATGAATGCAGCTCAAGCGGAGGAATCTACTGATGTGATAATGGGTAATCTCTCAGTTAATGATATTCCTGCAAAAGTTCTTTTTGATACTGGTGCATCGCATTCTTTCTTGTCATACCCATTTGCATCGAAGCACAATGTTGACACAGAGATTTTATCCAAAGTTATGCAAGTTGTTTCTCCGGGAAAGCTTTTGTCTTCTAGTTTGGTTGCTCCCGATGTTTCCATCAAGATGGGCGACTATAAATTTCAGTCTTCTCCAATTGTTCTTGGTGACTCGGATATTGATCTTATTCTCGGGATGGACTGGCTTTCTAAGCACAAGGCTCAACTTGATTGTGCTGCCAGGGAAATTCAATTGACACACTCGTCTGAGGATGTGATTATTTTTGCCGCTCGTGATGAAACCATTCGGTTTTTCTCTCTCAATGAGAAGGGCGAATTGAATGCCATCTCTCAAATTCCAGTCGTTTGCGAGTATCAAGATGTCTTTCCAGAAGAGCTTCCGGGTATGCCTCCTCATCGGCCAGTTGAGTTCGTTATCGAACTAGAGCCTGGCACTGAACCCGTTTGCAAGCGTCCATACAAGCTTGGACCTAACGAGCTGAAGGAATTGAAGAAGCAGCTCGATGAACAAGAACGTCTGGGTTTGATCAGACCGAGTTCTTCTCCATGGGGTTGTGGTGTTCTTTTTGTCAAGAAGAAGGATGGCACGGACCGACTTTGTGTCGACTACCGTCCATTGAACAAGAAGACAATCAAGAACAAGTATCCACTTCCCAACATCAATGAGCTATTTGAGCAACTCAAAGGGGCTAAAGTATTCTCGAAGCTTGACCTTCGTATGGGTTATCATCAGATTCGCATTCGTGAAGAAGATATTCCCAAGACAGCATTCAGAACAAGCTTTGGTTCTTATGAATATACTGTCGTGTCTTTCGGCCTTGTCAATGCTCCTCCGGTGTTCTCTCGGATGATGAATTTCATCTTCAACCCCTATACCAATGAATTCGTTCTGGTGTATCTCGATGATATCTTGGTCTTCTCCAAGAATAAGCAGGATCATGCCAAACATTTGCGATTGGTGCTCGACAAGCTCAGAGAGTATCAATTCTATGCGAAGTTCTCCAAATGTGAGTTTTGGCTCGATGAAGTTCTTTTCCTTGGTCACATCATCTCTGCCAAGGGCATCGCTGTTAACCCCGAGAAGGTGTCCGCAGTTGTGGATTGGGAACCTCCTCAAAATGTCAAGCAGCTCCGCAGTTTTCTGGGTCTTGCAAGCTATTGCCGAAGATTCGTTGAGAATTTCTCCAAGATTGCAAAGCCTCTTTCCAACCTCCTACAGAAGCATGTGAAGTATGTCTGGTCTCCTGAGTGTGACGTTGCTTTCAACACTCTCAAAGAGAAACTAGTCACAGCTCCTGTCTTGACTCCTCCTGATGAATCCAAGCCGTATGAAGTTTTCTGTGATGCTTCTCTCCAAGGTCTCGGTGCTGTGTTAATGCAAGAGAAGAAAGTTGTGGCCTATACCTCTCGGCAGTTGAAGCCCAACGAGAAGAACTACCCCACTCACGATCTTGAGTTGGCGGCAGTTGTCCATGCATTGATTACGTGGAGACATCTCTTGTTGGGAAGACAAGTGGACATTTTCACTGATCACAAGAGTCTCAAGTATATCTTCACTCAGCCCAACCTCAACCTCAGGCAGACTCGATGGGTCGAAATGATTCAAGAGTACAATCCGAGTATCGAATATACTCCAGGCAAGGCAAATGTCATTGCAGATGCTTTAAGCAGGAAGGCTTATTGCAACAGCTTAATTCTCAAGCCTTTCCAACCGGATCTTTGTGAAGCTTTCCGCAAGCTGAATCTCCAAGTTGTTCCTCAAGGCTTTCTTGCCAACCTCATAGTATCTCCTACTTTGGAAGATCAAATTCGTGAGGCACAACTCCTTGATGCCATGGTGAAGAAGGTGAAACGTGGTATCGACAAGGGTCTTTCCAAATACAAGTGCTATCGCATTGATGACAGAGACACTTTGTTCTTCGAGGACCGGATTGTGGTTCCTAAAGGTGATCTAAGGAAAGTCATAATGAACGAGGCGCACAATTCTCTCCTTTCCATTCATCCTGGAAGTACGAAGATGTATCATGACCTCAAGCAGTCGTATTGGTGGACTCGAATGAAGCGAGAAATTGCTCAATTCGTGAATGAATGTGATGTCTGCCGAAGAGTGAAAGCAGAACACCAACGACCAGCTGGTCTCCTCCAACCTCTTGCTATCCCAGAATGGAAGTTTGATCATATCGAAATGGACTTCGTGACTGGATTTCCCAAGTCCAAGCGCGGAAATGATGCTATCTTCGTTGTCATCGACAAGCTCTCTAAAGTGGCTCATTTCCTTCCAATCAAAGAATCCATCACAGCAGCTCAGCTGGCAGAGCTTTACACCTCCAGAATTGTCTCCTTGCACGGCATTCCACAATTGATTTCTTCAGATCGTGGAAGCATCTTCACCTCTAAGTTCTGGGACTCCTTCCAGAAGGCCATGGGCACAAACATTCGCTTCAGCACAGCTTTCCATCCTCAAACTAGTGGCCAAGTCGAGCGAGTCAATCAAATTCTTGAAGATATGCTCAGGGCTTGTGTCATTTCCTTTGGCATGAAATGGGAAGATTGTCTTCCTTATGCTGAATTCTCCTACAACAACAGCTTCCAAGCGAGTTCGGGCAAGGCCCCATTCGAGATTCTCTATGGCAGAAAGTGCCGTACTCCTCTCAATTGGTCAGAGACTGGTGAACGCCAACTTCTTGGCAATGACTTAATCACTGAAGCTGAAGAAATGTGTAAAGTCATCCGTGATAATCTCAAAGCCGCGCAATCGCGCCAGAAGAGTTACTATGATAGTAAGCATCGTGATTTGGCTTTCGAGATCGGAGACCATGTCTACCTCCGCGTCTCTCCAATGAAAGGCACTCGTCGCTTCGGTATCAAAGGGAAGCTTGCCCCTAGATACGTGGGTCCTTTCAAGATCATTGGCAAAAGAGGCGACCTCGCCTATCAACTTGAGCTTCCTTCCAACTTCGCGAACGTGCACGATGTGTTCCACGTGTCACAGCTCCGCAAGTGCTTCAAGACGCCTGAGCGCACTATCAACTTCGAAGAGATTGACCTCCAAGAAGATTTGTCTTATCATGAGCACCCCGTTGCTATTCTTGAAGAAACTGAGCGCAAGACTCGCAACAAGTCTATCAAATTCCTGAAAGTGAAGTGGTCGCACCATTCCGACCGGGAAGCCACCTGGGAACGCGAGGACCATCTCCGTTCCGAATATCCGGAGTTCTTTCAGTCCTAGATCTCGGGACGAGATCCTCTCGTAGTGGTGGAGTGTTGTAACACCCCGCATGTAACTTGCCATAGTTGTAACTCCGACTCTTGCCATTTCCGGCTATGTGTTATGTTTTTCCCTCCGTTGTCGGGTTTTGTCTTTCGTTTTGTATTTTGTCATGTCTTGCATTTTCATATCATGTCATCATGTGCATTGCATTCGCATACGTGTTCGTCTCATGCATCCGAGCATTTTCCCCGTTGTCCGTTTTCCAATCCGGCGCTCCTATCTCCTCCGGTGCACCCCTCTTGTTTTCTTTCGTGTGCGTGTGTCAAACTTTCTCGGAATGGACCGAGGCTTGTCAAGTGGTCTTAATATACCACCCGGAGGACTACCGGTCAAGTTTCGTTCCATTCGGAGGTCGTTTGGTACTCCAACGGTTAACCGGGCATCCGCTAAGTCCATTTGAGTATCCAGCAAAACCCCCCTCAAAAACCAGCCCAAAACCCACCAAACTCTCTTCCATGCTCTAGGTCGTTCGATCACGATCGTGTGGGCGAAACCGCACCTCATTTGGAGCCTCCTAGCTCCCTCTACCTATAAAACTCCATCTCCCCCGAAAAACGAAATCACAGACGAACCCTAACCCTCTCCCTCCGCGCCGCGCCGGACGCGTCCGCTTCGGCCGGACAACGTCCGCCGCGCCGCCCGGCCCAACCGGAGCACGCCACGTCGCCGTCCTCGCCCCGAGGCCCGCCGGCCCGCGGCCGGCCCTCCAGGCCCCGCGCCGTCCGCGCCGCCTCCGCGCCCACGCGCCGCCCGCCCGCGCCCCGCCGGCCCCCGCCGCCACGCCCGGCCGGCCCCGCATCCGCCGCCGCCGGCCCGCCATCTCCGCCCGCCGCCGGCCTCCCCGCCGTCCCTCCGCCGGCGCCGGCGCCGGGCCTCGCGCGCCTTCTTCCTCCTCGCGGAGTCCGAGCGCGAGCTCCCTTGGCTGTCGCCCGATCCGATCTGAGGTAGCCGTTGACTTTCTCGCCCCCTCTTATTTCTCCAAGTCCTGGAAAATCTTCAGCATGTGCTCCTGTTCGAGATGCGATAACTCTGTGCATGTAGCTCGATTCGCGCGTGTAAATATGTCAAATTGTTCGTATCGTGATGCTCCTCATTTTGTTTAATTGAACCATGTTCATTAGAGGTCATCTTGATGCCCAAATCTCTGTTGGAAGAGGGCTAGTTGCTGTTATTCTCTGGTTCTTATCAGAACTTGGAGATTTGTCATTTTTGTATCATTTAATCTGTGCATCTTTTGAGCATGAGCTCTACATGTGTTTTGAAGTATGCCATGCCATCTTTCCAGTGGTATAGTCTATATATTTTTGTGATCTCTGCGGTGACTAGCACAAGCATGCAAAGTAGGCCCCGTAATATTTCTGATTTCAGGGACTTTGTGATTTCTCTAAGTCCTTGTCTGCTGTAATTTTGTTTCCATGTAAACTTGATGCTACAGAGAGATACATACATATTTTGGAGATGTTCAGTAAGGATGTTTTGTAGCTATAGTTGTAATTGATCCATTCCTGCAATTGTTTGGAATTATGGAGTGCCATAGCATGACTCAATCTTGCTCTACTTTGGCTATAAAATATTTCTGGCAGATTCTTAACATGATATGCATTTTGCCAAGCTTATTGTAGTTGATCCATACATGCTATGCAATTGTTCTTGCCATGGATAGCTTCATAAACATGCCATCTTGCTGTAGGTATGCTTGGTTTGTCATGCATTGCTCTGTAGTGAGTGCATCAAGCTCACAAAGAGGCCTACATATTATTATTTCTGCCATGCTCTGTTTTCTGCTAAGTCTGAAACCTGATAACGAAACTTGCTATGTTTACATGCTTGCCATCATATCTTCTGGTCCTTTTTGGCTTATGGTCAGTAAGGGACTTTTGTCATGTGCATTTAGTAGAACACTACCATGCCTTGTTTTGCTATGTTAAGTTCCTGTAGCATGTTGATTTCGTGCTCTGAACATTGCTACCTGATGCTGATTTCTGCCATGTCCAGTTTTTCACTAAGTCTGTGAACCTGTAATCTTTTGCACTTTTGCCATGCTTGTTTGAGCTTGATATGTTGTGAACTAGCCGTAGCTCAGTGTTCATCTTTTGTCAAGCATCTCCTGTAGATTACTGCCATGTGCTTTGTTGCTATGTTGGGGTGCTGTAGCATTGTTACTTGTTGCATTTTAAGTGCTATCTTGCTGTTTATCGCAGATTCGTGTCATTCTTGTTTTGCTTGCCATTTGCAAACCGTGCATCCGATTCCGGTGATCTTTATATCGATTTCGACCGAAATCATCTCATCTTTCCAGTGGCATGCTTGGTTTGCCAAGTTACTGCCATGTTCATCATTTTCCTTCCGGAGCACGCATATGCATCGCATATCATATCTTGCATATCATACATGTTTTGCATCATGTTGCTTGCGCATTTCTCGTTGTTGATTGTGGTTCCGTTTGTTTGTGTTCTTGTCTTGGGTAGAGCCGGGAGACGAGTTCGTGAACGAGGAACCTGTCGAGTACGCTTACGAGGATCAAGCTTTCGACAACTCTGAGAACCTTGCAGGCAAGATGACCACCCCTCGAAATCACTTCTATCTTTGCTATGCTAGTTGTTCGCTCTATTGCCATGCTCCGCTACCTATCACTTGCTATATCATGTCTCCCATTTTAGCCATGTCAGCCCTAACCATCCTTTCCTAGCAAACCGTTGTTTGGCTAAGTTACCGCTTTTGCTCAGCCCCTCTTATAGCGTTGCTAGTTGCAGGTGAAGTTGAAGTTTGTTCCATGTCGGAACATGGATATGTTGGGATATCACAATATCTCTTATTTAATTAATGCATCTATATATTTTGGTAAAGGGTGGAAGGCTCGGCCTTATGCCTGGTGTTTTGTTCCACTCTTGCCGCCCTAGTTACTGTTATACCGGGATTATGTTCCTTGAGTTTGCGTTCCTTACACGGTCGGGTGATTTATGGGACCCCCTTGACAGTTCGCCTTGAATAAAACTCCTCCAGCAAGGCCCAACCTTGGTTTTACCATTTGCTACCTAAGCCTTTTCCCCCGGGTTTTCGCGAGCCCGAGGGTCATCTTATTTTAACCCCCCCGGGCCAGTGCTCCTTCGAGTGTTGGTCCGAACTGAGCAGACTGCGGGGCCCCCTCCTGGAAACTCGAGGTCTGGTTTTACTCGTAGGATGTCTCATCCGGTGTGCCCTGAGAACGAGATATGTGCAGCTCCTATCGGGATTTGTCGGCACATTCGGGTGGCTTTGCTGGTCTTGTTTTACCATTGTCGAGATGTCTTGTAAACCGGGATTCCGAGACTGATCGGGTCTTTCCGGGAGAAGGTTTATCCTTCGTTGACCGTGAGAGCTTATGATGGGCTAAGTTGGGACACCCCTGCAGGGTATTATCTTTCGAAAGCCGTGCCCGCGGTTATGAGGCAGATGGGAATTTGTTAATGTCCGGTTGTAGATAACTTGTCACTTGACCCAATTAAAATACATCAACTGCGTGTGTAGCCGTGATGGTCTCTTCTCGGCGGAGTCCGGGAAGTGAACACGGTCTGAGTTATGTATGACGTAAGTAGGTGTTCAGGACCTCTTCTTGGTCATTGCTAGATGACGTCCGTTCCGTTGCTTCTCTTCTCGCTCTCATTTGCGCAAGTTAGCCACCATATATGCTTTTGCCGCTGCAGCTCCACCTCTTTGCACCATCCTTTCCTATAAGCTTAAATAGTCTTGATCTCGCGGGTGTGAGATTGCTGAGTCCCCGTGACTCACAGATTCTACCAAAACAGTTGCAGGTGCCGACGATGTCAGTGCAGATGATGGCGTCGATCTCAAGTGGGAGTTCGACGAGGAACGTGGTCGTTACTATGTGTCTTTTCCTGATGATCAGTAGCGGAGCCCAGTTGGGACGATCGGGGATCTAGCATTTGGGGTTGTCTTATTTTCATCTGGATCTTGACCGTAGTCGGTCTATATGATTGTATTTTGGATGATGTATGAATGATATTTATGTATTGTGTGAAGTGGCGATTGTAAGCCAACTCTTTATCTCATTCTTGTTCATTACATGGGATTTTGTGAAGATGACCCTTCTTGCGACAAAACCACTATGCGGTTATGCCTCTAAGTCGTGCCTCGACACGTGGGAGATATAGCCGCATCGTGGGCGTTACACCTCTGGACGCTCCCTTCAGATTTTATTTTTTTTATTTTTCCGCACGCGTTTTCGGCTTTTTAAGCTTTTTTTCGGGGTTTTTCGACGTTTTGGTTTTCCCCCGGTCTTCCTTAGCTTTTCGATCAAACTTTTTTTTTCGAAAAATTCTTTTTTGCTAAAAAACGTGTTTTCTATTTTTTTTCCTTTCGCGAGAGTCACGGTTTTCCTTCCGCGAGAGGCACGGTTGTGCTTTAGCGAGAGTCACGGCCGTGCCTTTCGGAAACGAAAAAAAACGTGTTTTCTATTTTTTTCTTTCTTTCACGAGAGTAACGGTTTTGCTTCCGCGAGAGGCACGGTTGTGCTTTCGCGAAAGTCACGGCCCTGCCTCTCGGAAAGGGAAAAACAAAACGCGTTTTCTGTTTTTTTCTTCTTTCGCGAGAGTCACGGTTTTGCTTCCGCAAGAGGCACGGTTGTGCTTTCGCGAGAGTCACGGTCGTGCCTCTCGGAAACGAAGAAAAACGCATTTTTTTCTTCCACGAGTCACGGTTTTGCTTCCACGAGAGGCACGGTTGTGATTTCACGAGAGGCACGGGCGTGCCTCTTTCGGAAAAGGGAAAAAACTCGTGCTCCTGGTTCGGTTTTTTCGTCCGGTTTTTTCATCCGGTTTTTTCGTGATTTTTTTTCCGTCAAAACCTATTAACATGAGATCTAGTTTTGAAGGTCTCGACGTGAGGAATCCAACGGTGAAAACGGTTCAAGATTTGGACGCACGGTTTAAGAGATAAAATGTTTTGAATAAACGGATCTATGAAAAAAGGGAAAACTCCCAGGTTGCGACAAGTGGCGCGCTACATGTGCGCCACTTGTCGCGATCTCGGAAGGTGAAGTTGTTCTTTGCAACGAGTACTCTTTAATTAGTGATGTCGTGTAACCACATAGAAACTGCTCTATGTAACACTTCGTTTAGTACGACATTAACATATATTTTGGACCCATATAAATCATTTGAAAAAAGAAAACGTAAAATTGAAAAAAAAAAGCATAGAGTTGCTATAAAAAAAGTTCACCCGTATGGAAAACAGTTCAGAATTCTGAAAAAAAATCAAGGGATTCAAAAATTTTATCGGTTTTGTAGAAAAGTTCACAAATTTGAAAAAAGTTCATCGATTATAAAAAAAATTCATCTATTTCCATTTTTTCATAAATTTGAAAAAAAGTTCATCGATTAGGAAAAAATTCATCTATTTCCATTTTTCATAAATTTGAAAAAAAGTTCATCAATTTTGAAAAAAGTTCACAGAAATTTGAAAAAAGTTCATCAATTCTAAATAAAAGTTCACAAATTTGAAAAAAAATCATCAATTTTGAAAAAAATTCACAGAATTTTAAAAAAATCATCAATTTAGAAAAAAGTTCATTCGATTTTGAAAAGATTCATCGAATTTCGAAAAGCAGTTCGTTCATTTGAAAAAAGTTCATCAATGATATGGGCACGACAACTTTCATTATTGATAATATTCAAGTTGAGCGAGTTAAAGAATTAAGCCAAGAAAATAGAAAAGATGCAGAAAATAATATTATACTTTTTTTAGGTGAAGAAAATAATATTATGCGTGCAGCCATATATCATCAAGGAAATGATGGTTGTGTGCGTAAGTTGTGTGGACCAATAATTAGTTCTATAATTAGCAACCCAAAGATCAATTATGTGACGCATGCATTAGAATCAAGGAATGTGATTGGCACATTGGCGGATGGTTCTGTACGCATGAAATATAGAATTACTAGCAAGATACCCGTGCATTGCACGGAACATCGAGATGAACTTTTTACAAAAAATCTGTTATAATTGACCCATGCGGGAGTAATTCCATGTGTAAAAACTAATGAGATAAGGTGAGGAGGAGTGGGGCGTGGTTGATTGGTGGTCGGACTGAGCGGGGGCATCGGAATAAACGACGTCGGCAGGGGCCAGCATGCCAGATTGTTCCAGAGGCTTCATTTTTTAGTTGCTCAACAATGAGGTTGTGGGAGATAAGGATGAACGAATGAAGGCCTTATCTGTAAATGTGCAGAGTGGTGCGGGTATCTTTTTGTAAAATTACCATAGTTTGATTTTTATCCGTCAGATATAGATCGGACGGTCTATATTGCAGGATGATATGCACACCATTATCACCAAGTCGGTCTTTTATAAGAGTAGAGGCACGGGACCTCCTATTCGGCGCGTTCAGCGCCGCGGAAGCGAACCAGTGCCTACTGGTAACGCCTAGTGGGCCGGCCCACGGACAAAAAGAGCAGTAAACTGTCTAGCGAAAAAGAACACAAAAATATGCAGGAACAACGATTCAAACTCGCGCCGCTACATTGCAGGAACAACGACTCAAACTCGCGCCGCTACATTGTAGGAACAACGACTCAAACTCGCGCCGCTACATTGTAGGAACAACGACTCAAACTCGCGCCGCTACATTGTAGGAACAACAACTCAAACTCACGCCGCTACATTGCAGGTTTGTTCGGCTGACCACTACACCATCGGAAGAATACTGATTGATAGCAACCGGGAATGCCTTAAGAACCATAAGTTTCGCGCAATTTATTACGCAATACCACTTAGATTTTTGAACTATTCGTTTTTCTTGGAAAAGTCGATTTTTTAATGAAAAAGGTTCATAAATTTTTGAAAAAAGCTTCATCAATTCTGGAACAAATTGAAATAAAAGTTCAACGATTAGACAAAAAAGTTCATTGATTTCGAAAAAGTTCATCAGTTTTCAAAAGAAGTTCATCAAATTTCGAAAGGAGTTAATCGATTTGGAAAAATGTTCGCCGATGTTGAAAAAATGTTCATAAAAATGAAGAAAGTTCATCAAATTTGTTCAAACAACATTAAATTTTGAAAAAAAGTTCATGGAATTCAAAAAAAGTTCTTTGGTTTTGGAAAAGTCTTCAAATTCAAAAAAAATCATCAATTTTGAAAAAAAATCATCAAATTTGAAAAAAGTTCATCGATTCTGAAAAAAGTTCACAAATTTTTTAAAGAGTTCATCAGTTTTAAAACCAAAATTGAAAAAATTGAGAAAAGTTCACGGATTTGCAAAAAGAAAACAAAAAAGAAGCAGAGAAAAAGATAAGAAGAAGAAAAGGAAAAAAACCAACAAAACAGCGATCTCAAGGAAGAATAGAAAGAAAAAATGAGCAATTTGTCATTTGTTCTGGTTTGTCCAAAGTGGTTGATGCGATGCTACTTTATGGTCTAGTCTCAGGTTCGAATCCTTCGCTGCCCTCCTTTTTTCTAGTTTTTACAGAAAAAAAGGAAGGAAAGAAACTAGGTCCGCCCAAAACGCGGCAGCAGCAGCACACAGGGGCGGCGGGCGAGCGCCGGCTGGCCGGGGTGAGTCCAGGGGAAGGCTGGCACGGGCACGAGGCGCGCGCGGGGTGGGGGAGGGCTGCGGGCGCACGCGGTCTAGGGGCACGGCAAGCACGAGAGGGACCCCCGTGCGCGGGCGCAGGCAACAGGAGCGGCTACCGGGCGCGGGAGCGAAGCTTCGGCCGAGCACTGTCCAACGGGAGCTACGGCGAAATCGGCACGTATCGAAACCGGGGTCAAGGGGAATCGGCCGAGGAGCTCACCCCCGGAGCTTGTAGACATGGTTAGGAGGCGCGGGGCGGTCGGAATGTGACGGGCTCGATGGCGAGATGTGACGGCCGTGGGCGAAGATGGCAGCGATGGCGAGCTTCTGGTGCGCCCCTACTCGAACCGATGCGCGTAGGCGAAGGAGTCGACGACGAGGGAGCGCCTGGACATCTTGGCGTGTCGAGGGGACGCTCCGGAGCGCATGGACGACGGTGGTGCGACGACCTCAAGCTCGGGAACGAAGAAAACGGAAGGGGACGAGCGATGGAGGAGGAAAGAGTAGCCTAGGGTTTGTCTCACGCATAGGGGAGGGCCTTATATGCCTCAGGGCTCGCTAGATGGTCGACACGGCGACAGAACCGACCAGGGTGCGTGGATGAACGCCACTCCCAGCCTCTGTCTTCCCTCTGTACAGAGGATGAAGAAAAGGCTTTAGGTGGGCTGGATATGTACTGTAGCACTGGGCCATAAGTGCACAGTAAATTTAGCCATTTTCTCTTTTTATTTCCTGTTTTCTATTTTTTGCTGTTGTGCATTTTGTTTAGCTAGTAAATGATTTTTTCTCAAAATGAAATTTGGTACAAAAATACAGGGCAATATTATGGGTTAGCACAAAAAGTTTGGGGGCAATTAGAATTGTATAAGCATTTTTAGAAATTGAAAAGGTTGGTTAAACGGATGCTGGTCCACTTAATTAAATTCCAGGGCATTTTTGGAACCCAAATAAGGTTGTTTTCATCATGAAAAATACTTGGGGATTATTTGCAACATCAGGAACATTTTTGTTTGATAGTTTGAAAAAACAATTGACTTGCATTTTTAATTTGAATTTGACTGTTGGATCAATTCCTAAATGCAATTTAATTAAAATGATCATGATGACATGGCACATTAGTATGTGGTCACCATAGCTAACAGGGGGGGTGTTACAACGATGATGGGTTGGATGAAATTTATCATGTAATCGAGTTAGTTTTGTTAGGGCTTGATCCCTAGTATCCACTATGTTCTGAGATTGATGTTGCTATGACTTTGCTATGCTTAATGCTTGTCACTAAGGCGAGAGTGCCATGATTTCAGATCTGAAGCCTTTATGTTTTTATGAATATATTTATGTTCTTAATTCTATATATTGCAAGTTATACGCACCTACAAGCAACGGAGTGCTCGGAACAGGAAACGTC
This sequence comes from Triticum aestivum, assembly GCF_018294505.1. NCBI lineage: Eukaryota > Viridiplantae > Streptophyta > Magnoliopsida > Poales > Poaceae > Triticum > Triticum aestivum. The sequence goes on from NC_057814.1 coordinate 149,450,592, forward strand.
CCCGGCCTATCAATGCCAACGAAGCGGCTGCAGCAGAGTCACATCCCATGTCCGAGTTCTGCGATGGAAAGAGGAAAGCCGTCACCGAGATCGGATTCGGCGGAGTTCTACGCATGCCGATGAACGGCAATGCCAACCTCAGGCGCACCGTGTCACTTCTCAGCAGAGTTGATCTGAACTCCAGGTCCCTGCCCATCGGGAAAGATGTCAGGGTCCAAATGAGCCCAAAGCACATAGAGAGGCTGATAGGCACGCCCTCGAGAGGACGACGAGTCTGTGGGCTGGATCCGGACACTCCGGAAGAGAGGATGGACTTTGTGAGGCTCGCCATGGGCTCACAGCGGTTCTGCGACGACGGGCTGAAGGTCGCCGAGCTCGTCGTCCGGCGGGAGTGGGACGGGCCGGTCATCGCCGAGAGGGTGGAGGAGTTCAAAGTGGCGTTTGTCGTCTCGATCGTCGGGCGTTTTCTTGCTCCGTCCGCGAAGCGTGGTGATCATGGGTGCTCGGACTTCTGGGGCTCGCTCTACAAGGCAGATGAGATCAGAGAATACAACTGGAGCGCGTATTTCCTTGCACACATCATGGACGCTGCAGGAAGGGTTTAGTCGAACATCAAGAACAAGAGGGCTACGACTACAATGTTGATCACTTGTGGAAAAAGTCCATTTTAAACACTGAACTTGTAGAGATTGGCCGAAACAAACCCTCAAGTCAAAATCCCGGCCGATTGCACCCTAAACTATGCAATCCCGGTCTAAATCAAACCCTGGCAAAAAGTCAATCAGGATTAGTCTAGTTGGTGGGCCGAGGAGCACCGGTCCTCTGTGCTGGGCCAACCCATTTTTTGTTTGCTCAAAAAAATTGTCTTTATTTTTCTGTCGCTCTTTGTGGGAGCTCACGCACGAGACCTCCTCGCTGGCGCCTTAAGCGCCAGTAGACGAAACCAGCGCTCACGCGACTCTTTACGTGGGTCGGCCCGAGAATGAGCGGACGAGCTCGCGCACCACGCGTGCTTCCCCTCGATCGCTAAAAAAAGCTCGATCGTTTCGTGGTTGACTGATAGTGCTAGACCGGTTAACCATTGACTTTAGAGATTTTTTTCTTCAAAAATTCAAAAAATAGAATTCAAGAATAAAAATGCTCACGGATTCTAAAAAAGTTCACTGATTTTCAAGAAAAGTTCATCAAACTTTACAAAAAGTTCACGAATTTGATAAAAGTTCACCGATTTTGAAAAAAAAATCATGATTTTTTTAAAAAGTTCATCGGTTTGGAAAAAGTTCACACATTTTGAAAAAAGTTCATTGAATTTGAAAAAAGTTCATTGATTTTGAAAAAAGTTCATCCACTTTCCAAAAAAAAGTTCACGAATTTGAAAAAAAGTTCATCGATTTGAAAAAAGTTCATAGATTTTGAGAAAAGTTCACGAATTTGAAAATCAAGTTCATCACTTTTGAAAAAAGTTCATCTACTATCAAGAAAAAGGTTCACGAATTTCTTTCACAAAAAAAAGTTCGCGACTTTGAGAAAAAGGTAAAAAGGACAGAGAAAAAAATGAATAGAGAAGAAGAAAAGGGCGAACAAACCACGTGGTGACACTTGAGGTTAGTTGGTCGGGTGTTTATGGCGTTGAAGTACTAAGAATCCCGTCGCGGGTTCGAATCCTGGGTGGCACTCATTTTTTTCACTTTTTATAGAAACAGAGAACGAGCATATGGGCCGGCCCGCTATAGAAACCTAGCGTAGAGGGAGGGTGTGAGCCGTGTACCAAAATGCCTATATTCGGCGCGCCGAATAGGATTTGGGCTCACGCACACTGCGTCTAATGAAGTGCGCGCCGCACAGGGGATCCGCGACTGGGCCGGCCCACTGGAACCGAACAGCGTTGAATGAAAAACAGCGCGACGCAAAATTTCCGAATAATAAATCAGTGGGCAGGACATGAACACGCGACCTGCGACCTTCTAACGTCATCCAGCTAGCCACTTTAGCATACACATGTTTCGCGCGAATCTTTAAGAACAGACAAAGCGGCAGATTTTAAACATTTATTGATTTTTTAATACTTCCGGGAAATTATGAAGAATTTTGAGATTCTGAATCTTTCTGAAATCGCAAAATATTTTTTCAGAACGTGAAGATATTTTATAATCCCAAACATTTTTCAAGAAGCATAAAGAAAATGAACAAATTTAGACATTCTTTAAAATGCGAACAATTTTTAAAATTCCGACCATCTTTCTAAAGAACAAGAACAAATTTTGAAATACAATTTTATTTAAAAGAATAAAGTTCATAAAAAGAATTTTTTTGTGAAATATAGGAATATTTTTTGAATCTCCGAAACAAAATTAGAACACACGAATTTTTTTTAATTTGTGAACAATATTTGAAACAGACTCTTTTTTTGAAATCCGAACATTTCTTTAAAAATTTATAAGAAATATAGAACGAAAACATTCTGAACAAAATTTCAAAATAAGGAATTCTTTTTCCGTGGAAGTTTTCGTGTCCATGATCTTTTTTAAATCCACGAACTCTTTTTCAATTTTACAGATTTTTTTTCAAAATCCATGAATTTATTCTTTTGTTTGCTCAAAAAATTTTGCCTTTATTTTTCTGTCGCTCTTTGCGGGAGCTCCTATAGGACGCGCACTACGTCTAATGAAGCGCGCGCCGCACAGGGAGGGGATCCACGACTGGGCAGGCCCACTGGAACTGAACAGAGTTGAATGGAAAACAGCGCGTCGCAAAACTTTCGAATAATAAATCAGTGGGCAGGACTCGAACAAGCAACCTGCCACCTTCTGGCGTCATGCAGCTAGCCACTTGAGCTGAGCACTTTAGCATACACCGTGCGCTTTTTTTAAGAGTTAAAAATACGAGGAGTCCTACAACTTGCACCGAATGTGATGGTTTAGTCCTACAACTTGAAATTTGACCCTACCCAGTCCTAGAACTTGCATGAGATGTGCAAATTTGGTCCTGACCAATGACAGAGCGCCATGTGGACGCGTGGGTGCCGACTCGGTCAGCGCTCGTCATTTTGCAAAGAGGCCCCTGGCGTTGCTTTGAATCAACCCACACTACCAGCATCGTGAGCACCTGAATTTATTAACAACATTTATTCTGTCGAGGGGGAGGAACTCCTGCAGCCACTCGTTCATCTGCATCCTTCTCCCTGTCGGCGCTGGAGCGGCCGTTGCCGACGTCAGCAACAATGGCTGCCTCGCCGGAGCTCTTCGGCGCTCCAGTGCCGCCTCCATCCGCTCATCTGGTCCGGTCGCCTGCTGTCTTTCCTCCAGACTATGGTGAGCTCCTCTTCTCTCCACCTCCTCTCCCCTATTCCGTTTCTTGTTTGTGCCGGGCCAAGTATGGCCTCGTACCGCGGGTACGTGCGATTTGGAAGCTTATTGAAGCTTCTGAGTTGCTTTGATCTTGCAAAGTGGCATTCTTATCATGAATGCAAGCTAGGGTTTTGAGCGATGCATTTAGTCTAGGGTTTCTGCATCAAGATATGGGTTTGATGAAGAAGGTGTGGTTTTGGCATGAAGATAGTGCCTTTGCGTGGAAGCAAAGCACCTATGTTGTATTTCTTATGTGAGTTTGGTATTTCGTTTTTTGTAGATTCGTTTACTGTGTTAGGGTTTTGATGAAGAAGGTGGCCCAGTAGCTATAATTTATCTGAATGTGTTTTGCAATCACTGTATATTTATGTTGTTGCTTATAATTCAGTTAACTAAATTTGTGCAGTTCATGTTCAGATAACTGAATTTTGCACTGAATATCTGACTTTTTTGTATGCAATTCAAGTTCAGTTAGTTAACTGAATTTTGCAGTTCATGTTCAGTTAACTAACTTCTGCACTGAATATCTGACTTTTTTTATGCACTGTGTGACCTCAGCAATGGGACAGAGTGTTCACACTCATTTCTTTACACTGGAACTGGAACATGGTGGTCTTTTCTGTGGACCTATCAGTGCCCCAAAGTACTATAACTCTTCTTTGGAGGTCCTTGACTCTGTTGATGCTTGCACATTTTCATATGCAATCTTAGAAGAGCACCTAAAATGGTTGGGATATTCTGCCAATGAGCACATAATTTACTGGTGCTTACCTGACAAAACAATTTCAGATGGCTTGGTGAGAATTAGAGGTGATGAGGATTTGCAGCATCTAATCACAGCTAGTGCTCACCACAAAGTTCTTGCAATTATGGTTGACCATTGATGTCTACTACACAACCTTCTTCTTGTAGACGTTGTTGGGCCTCCAAGTGCAGAGGTTTGTAGGACAGTAGCAAATTTCCCTCAAGTGGATGACCTAAGGTTTATCAATCCGTGGGAGGCGTAGGATGAAGATGGTCTCTCTCAAGCAACCCTACAACCAAATAACAAAGAGTCTCTTGTGTCCCCAACACACCCAATACAATGGTAAATTGTATAGGTGCACTAGTTCGGCGAAGAGATGGTGATACAAGTGCAATATGGATGGTAGATATAGGTTTTTGTAATCTGAAAATATAAAAACAGCAAGGTAACTAATGATAAAAGTGAGCGTAAACGGTATTGCAATGCTAGGAAACAAGGCCTAGGGTTCATACTTTCATTAGTGCAAGTTCTCTCAACAATAATAACATAATTGGATCATATAACTATCCCTCAACATGCAATAAAGAGTCACTCCAAAGTCACTAATAGCGGAGAACAAACGAAGAGATTATGGTAGGGTACGAAACCACCTCAAAGTTATCCTTTCTGATCGATCTATTCAAGAGTCCGTAATAAAATAACATGAAGCTATTCTTTCGGTTCGATCTATCATAGAGTTCGTACTAGAATAACACCTTAAGATACAAATCAACCAAAACCCTAATGTCACCTAGATACTCCAATGTCACCTCAAGTATCCATGGGTATGATTATACGATATGCATCACACAATCTCAGATTCATCTATTCAAACCAACACAAAGTACTTCAAAGAGTGCCCCAAAGTTTCTACCAGAGAGTCAATACGAAAACGTGTGCCAACCCCTATGCATAGGTTCATGGGCGGAACCCGCAAGTTGATCACCAAAACATACGTCAAGTGGATCACGTGATATCCCGTTGTCACCACAGATAAGCACGGCAAGACATACATCAAGTGTTCGCAAATCCTTAAAGACTCAGTCCGATAAGATAACTTCAAAGGGAAAACTCAATCCATTACAAGAGAGTAGAGGGGGAGAAACATCATAAGATCCAACTATAATAGCAAAGCTCGCGATACATCAAGATCGTATCATCTCAAGAACATGAGAGAGAGAGATCAAGCACATAGCTACTGGTACATACCCTCAGCCCCGAGGGTGAACTACTCCCTCCTCGTCATGGAGAGTGCCGAGATGATGAAGATGGCCACCGGTGAGGGTTCCCCCCTCCGGCAGGGTGCCGGAACAGGGTCCCGATTGGTTTTTGGTTGCTATAGAGGCTTGCGGCGGCGGAACTCCCGATCTATTCTGTTCTCTGATGTTTTTAGGGTATATGGATATATATAGGCGAAAGAAGTCGGTAAGGGGAGCCACGAGGGGCCCACGAGGGTGGAGGGCGCGCCCAGGGGGGTGGGCGCGCCCCCCTGCCTCGTGCCTTCCTGGTTTTTTCCCTTACGTACACTCCAAGTCTTCTGGATTTCTTCTGTTCCAAAAATAACTCTCCCGAAGGTTTCATTGCGTTTGGACTCCGTTTGATATTCCTTTTCTGCGAAACACTGAAACAAGGAGAAAAACAGAAACTGGCACTGGGCTCTGGGTTAATAAGTTAGTCCCAAAAATAATATAAAAGTGCATAGTAAAGCCCATTAAACATCCAAGATGGATAATATAATAGCATGAATACTTTATAAATTATAGATACGTTGGACACGTATCCGCATCCCCAAACTTAATTCCTGCTCGTCCTCGAGTAGGTAAATGATAAAAGAAATAATTTATGAAGTGTGAATGCTAGCAGGTGCACAAGTTTGATCAATGATAATTTCAATCACCTTTTCTAGCATCATCATATGTCATAACAGTAGCTTCACTCATAGAACTTTTCATGATCAAGTAACAAACTATTCACATGTTAAAGTATAGATCAAAAACATTCTTGAAAACTAACAAACCGTGTTATTAGTCATCAAACAATTACAATTCATCTTATTTTTAGGAAGAGTCTATGTCAGAGCTTTGATTCAGCAAACTTCACATACTCAACTATCATTTAGTCTTCCATGATTGCTACCACTCAAAGCATATTTTTAGAAAAATAGTATTCATCAAACACAGAGAAAGATAGGGGCTTAATGTCTCGCCTCCCAACCTTTTACCTCAAGGGTAATGTCAACAATAATAATTCATGCTCAAATATATTTGAATGGCCATATATGCTTAGATCTTTCCATCACATGATGCTTGCCAACTAAAGAGTGGGTTGGAATGAGAAGGAATACTACTGACTCTTGCATAAAAGTAAAATATAGGCCCTTCGCAGAGGGAAGCAGGGATTTGCAGAGGTGCTAGAGCTCGAAGCAAAAACAGAGATGAAAATAATTTTGAGAGGTATGCTTTCATTGTCAACATAACAACCAAGAGTTCCCAATATCTTCCATACTAGATACATTATAGGCGGTTCCCACGCAGAATGGTAAAGTTTTTACTCCCCCTCCACCAACATTCACACTCCAGGGCTTGTCCGAAACAATGGGTGCCGTCCAACTATCAACATTCCTGGGGGAGTTTGTTTAAATTATTTGCAAATTTGTTTTTGATCTTTTGATCATAGGACTGGGCATCCCAGTTACCAGCCATTTTCTCGTGAATGATGAGCGGAGTCCACTCATCGTGAGAATAACCCACCTAGCATGGAAGATACTGACAGCTCCTAGTCGCTACATGAGCGATTCGGGCATACAAAACAGATTATTATTTGAAGGTTTAGAGTTTGGCACATGCAAATTTACTTGGAACGGCAGGTAAATACCGCATATAGGTAGATATGGTGGACACTCATGGAAGAAACTTGGTTCAAGGATTTTGGATGCACAAGCAGTATTCCCGCTTAGTACAGATATTTTGGCTAGCAAAAGATTCTAAATAGCAAGCACCACATGTTAGAGGATCCATAACAATATAACTTCTATACAAATATACCCAAGCATAACTCATTATGTTGTCTTCCTTGTCCAACTTCAACTAATTTGCTCAGGTTTGAAAATAATTAATGGCGCTCACAATCATAGAAGATGTCCAAGATAGTATATTTATATGTGAAATCTCTCTTCCTTCAATATTCTTTCATGAATTGTTCAAGTGACCAATACAATGTTTGCTAACCTTCAATAAATTTACCACCTCTACTTCTTATCTGTGAAGTCATTACTCCCCATGGGGTAAGCATATGAAACATATATAATTTCAGATTTATGATATTCACATCATTCAACTATTTACTCATAGGATATAAGTGGCACACGAGTAAATGACAAACTACTCCAAAAAGATATAAGTGAAGATCAATGAATAGTTAAATAATTATGTAGCTTTGTGAAGACTCTCTCTCATTTAAGAATTTCAGATCTTGGGATATTATTCAAACAGCAAGCAAGGCTAAAGAAAATAAAATGACGCTCCAAGCAAAACACATATCATGTGGTGAATAAAAATATAGTTCCAAGTAAAGTTACCGATGAATGAAGACGAAAGAGGGGATGCCATCCGGGGCATCCCCAAGCTTAGGCTCTTGGTTGTCCTTGAATATTACCTTGGGGTGCCTTGGGCATCCCCAAGCTTAGCCTCTTGCCACTCCTTATTCCATAGTCCATCGAATCTTTACCCAAAACTTGAAAACTTCACAACACAAAACTCAACAGAAAACTCGTGAGCTCCGTTAGCGAAAGAAAAACAAAACACCACTTCAAGGTACTGTATTTAACTCATTATTTATTTATATTGGTGTTAAATCTACTGTATTACAACTTCTCTATGGTTTATAAACTATTTTACTAGCCATAGATTCATCAAAATAAGCAAACAACACACGAAAAACAGAATCTGTGAAAAACAGAACAGTCTGTAGTAATCTGTATCAAACGTATACTTCTGGAACTCCAAAAATTCTGAAATAAATTGGTGGACCTGAGGAATTTGTCTAGTAATCATATGCAAAAATAATCAACTAAATAGCGCTCTCCAGTAAAAAGTTTTAGCTAATCTCGTGAGCGCTAAAGTTTCTGTTTTTTACAGCAAGATCATAAAGACTTCACCCAAGTCTTCCCAAAGGTTCTACTTGGCACAAACACTAATTAAAACATAAAACCACAACTAACCAGAATCTAGATAGATTATTTATTCCTAAACAGAACCAAAAAGCAAGAAACTAAAATAAAATTGGGTTGCCTCCCAACAAGCGCTATCGTTTAACGCCCCTAGCTAGGCATGATGATTTCAATGATGCTCGCATAAAAGATAAGAATTGAAACATAAAGAGAGCATCATGAAGAATATGACTAGCACATTTAAGTCTAACCCACTTCCTATGCATAGGGATTTTGTGAGCAAACAATTTATGGGAACAAGAATCAACTAGCATAGGAAAGCAAAACAAGCATAACTTCAAGATTTTAAGCACATAGAGAGGAAACTTGATATTATTGCAATTCCTACAAGCATATATTCCTCCTTTATAATAATTTTCAGTAGCATCATGAATGAATTCAACAATATAACCAGCACCTAAAGCATTCTTTTCATGATCTACAAGCATAGAATTTTTATTACTCTTCACATAAGCAAATTTCTTCTCATGAGGAATAGTGGGAGTATCATAAGAGACTCGAATACTATAAATTGTTTCCACATTAAAAGAGTAACGTTCAGATAAAGGGTAATCATAATCATGACAAGTTGTATAAATATAATCATCACTACTTTTTATAGCATAAGTTTCATCACAATAATCATCATAAGTAGCAACTCTGTTCTCATCATAATCGATTGAAACCTCTTCCAAGATAGTGGAATCATCACTAAATAAAGTCATGACCTCTCCAAATCCACTTTCATATTTATCATAATAAGATTCAACATCCTCCAAAATAGTGGGATCATTACTTCCTAAAGTTGACACTCTTCCAAACCTACTTTCATCAATATAATCATCATAAGTAGGAGGCATGCTATCATCATTATAAATTTGCATATCAAAACTTGGGAGACTAAAAATATCATCTTCATTAAACGTAGCATCCCCAAGCTTGGGACAAACATTAATTGCTGCAAATATATTCTCAAATGTGTCATCCTCATCAAACATAGCATCCCCAAGCTTGGGCCTTTTCATACCGTAAGCATAATCACTCTCATTATTAATAGTATGGATAGCACCAATAGTATAGCAATTATCATCATCACAATGAGTAGTAGGAGCAACATCATTTGGGAGGGATACCTTTTTACCTTTGCTTCTCCGTTTTTTCTTTTTCTTCTTCACATCATGTGCGGGTTTATCCCTCTTTTTTGAGCTCCTTATTGATGAGATTGGTTGAATAGAAAGCTCCTCCTCGTTACCTGATTCATCATAAGAAATAATAGGAGGATATTGAGAAGTCTCTTCCCTTTCATTAGTATTCTCTTCATCTTCTATTTGTTTTCTTTTCTTTATGTAATTGACAATATAAGGATTTTCGATGCAATTCACCGCACAATACATATAAATTTCTTCTAGATCAAAATCAAGAAGTTTATCACGGGCAAATACTGGAAGATAGTTAGTTATACGTTTCATTTCTTCATAACCCATAAGCAAACTAAGTTCATTATGATGTGCAAGGGAAATCAAGTCATCACAATTTTTGGAAACGATTAGATCATGAAACAATTTGCATCGGATAGTTAAATGACCATGTTCATTGCAAAGTTCACAAGTACGGCTAAGAAAATTTAAATTTTCAGCACAAACATCTAGCCTTTCTTGCAACCATTTAGTTTCTAAGTACTTATTCCTCTTGCAAAATCTATTTTCTCTAGTTGGTATGTACTTGCAAACTCTATGCACTCCACAAAAGTCGACATGCTTATAAGAGATATTCTCATCATGACTAGTGCAACCATCATTAGTACTATGGATATTCAAGGAGTTCATACTAACAACATTGCAATCATGCTCGTCTTTCAAAGGTTTAGTGCCAAACATTTTATAGACTTCTTCTTCTAGCACTTGAGCACAATTTTCCTTTCCATCATTCTCACGAAAGATATTAAAAAGGTGAAGCGTATGTGGCAAACTTAATTCCATTTTTTTGTAGTTTTCTTTTATAGACTAAACTAGTGATAAAACAAGAAGCAAAAAGATTCGATTGCAAGATCTAAAGATATACCTTCAAGCACTCACCTCCCCGGCAACGGCGCCAGAAAAGAGCTTGATGTCTACTACACAACCTTCTTCTTGTAGACGTTGTTGGGCCTCCAAGTGCAGAGGTTTGTAGGACAGTAGCAAATTTCCCTCAAGTGGATGACCTAAGGTTTATTAATCCGTGGGAGGCGTAGGATGAACATGGTCTCTCTCAAGCAACCCTACAACCAAATAACAAAGAGTCTCTTGTGTCCCCAACACACCCAATACAATGGTAAATTGTATAGGTGCACTAGTTCGGCAAAGAGATGGTGATACAAGTGCAATATGGATGGTAGATATAGGTTTTTGTAATCTGAAAATATAAAAACAGCAAGGTAACTAATGATAAAAGTGAGCGTAAACGGTATTGCAATGCTAGGAAACAAGGCCTAGGGTTCATACTTTCACTAGTGCAAGTTCTCTCAACAATAATAACATAGTTGGATCATATAACTATCCCTCAACATGCAACAAAGAGTCACTCCAAAGTCACTAATAGCGGAGAACAAACGAAGAGATTATGGTAGGGTACGAAACCACCTCAAAGTTATCCTTTCTGATCGATCTATTCAAGGGTCCGTAGTAAAATAACATGAAGCTATTCTTTCTGTTCGATCTATCATAGAGTTCGTACTAGAATAACACCTTAAGATACAAATCAACCAAAACCCTAATGTCACCTAGATACTCCAATGTCACCTCACGTACCCATGGGTATGATTATACGATATGCATCACACAATCTCAGATTCATCTATTCAAACCAACACAAAGTACTTCAAAGAGTGCCCCAAAGTTTCTACCAGAGAGTCAAGACGAAAACGTGTGCCAACCCCTATGCATAGGTTCATGGGCGGAACCCGCAAGTTGATCACCAAAACATACGTCAAGTGGATCACGTGATATCCCGTTGTCACCACAGATAAGCACGGCAAGACATACATCAAGTGTTCTCAAATCCTTAAAGACTCAATCCGATAAGATAACTTCAAAGGGAAAACTCAATCCATTACAAGAGAGTAGAGGGGGAGAAACATCATAAGATCCAACTATAATAGCAAAGCTCGCGATACATCAAGATCGTATCATCTCAAGAACATGAGAGAGAGAGATCAAGCACATAGCTACTGGTACATACCCTCAGCCCCGAGGGTGAACTACTCCCTCCTCGTCATGGAGAGTGCCGGGATGATGAAGATGGCCACCGGTGAGAGTTCCCCCCCTCCGGCAGGGTGACGGAACAGGGTCCCGATTGGTTTTTGGTGGCTATAGAGGCTTGCGGCGGCGGAACTCCCGATCTATTCTGTTCTCTGATGTTTTTAGGGTATATGGATATATATAGGCGAAAGAAGTCGGTAAGGGGAGCCACGAGGGGCCCACGAGGGTGGAGGGCGCGCCCAGGGGGTGGGCGCGCCCCCTGCCTCGTGCCTTCCTGGTTTTTCCCTTACGTACACTCCAAGTCTTCTGGATTTCTTCCGTTCCAAAAATAACTCTCCCGAAGGTTTCATTCCGTTTGGACTCCGTTTGATATTCCTTTTCTGCAGAACACTGAAACAAGGAGAAAAACGGAAACTGGCACTGGGCTCTGGGTTAATAAGTTAGTCCCAAAAATAATATAAAAGTGCATAGTAAAACCCATTAAACATCCATGATGGATAATATAATAGCATGAATACTTCATAAATTATAGATACGTTGGAGACATATCAACCATGCAGACTTCATCAGCAATTTTAGAGAAGATTTGATATTGAAGATGCCATTTGTTGCAAGTCCTGTCAGAATGGCCAACTCAATTGTTGTTGCATGCAGTGCATCATCTACTCACAACATCATTTCTGTGAATGTCGGAGATCCAATTTCAGAGGTTGCAGATGATGGGACAGAAGAAGAGGATATTCTGACAGATTTGCTTAATTCTGTTGCTGACCCAAATTTGCTGACATATTGTGCAGAGCCAGACCTGCTTAATGGTGGTGTTAACCCAAATTTTCTTAATGGCGCAGAGCCAGACCTGCTTAATGGTGCAGAGCCAAATGTGATGGTTGCTGGTGCAGAGCCAAATTTGCAGCCTGAAGATGTTGTGCTGTCAGGTTCAGAATTCAGTGACAGTGATTATGACATAGATGATGATCTTTATGAAGACAACATTGACTTTGATGTTGATGAAGAGGCTGAGCAAGAGGAGGTAGAGGTTGAGCCTGACTATGTACTTGAAGATGAAGATCTGAACCTCTCCACTGAAGCACAAGATCACCTGAAGTACAAATTCAAAGCTTTCAATTCCAAGGTGGACATGAAATCCCCTGTATTTAAATTAGGTATGGTATTTGCTGATGTGGTTGAGTTGAGGAAAGCTCTCAAGGCCTATTCAATAAGGAACAGAGTTGATAACCCACAAGTATAGGGGATCACAACAGTTTTCGAGGGTAGAGTATTCGACCCAAATTTATTGATTCGACACAAGGGGAGCCAAAGAATATTCTCAAGTATTAGCAACTGAGTTGTCAATTCAGCCACACCTGGATAACTTAATATCTGCAGCAAAGTATTTAGTAGCAAAGTAATATGGAAATAACGGTAACGGTAGCAAAAGTAATATTTTTGGGTTTTGTAGTGATTGTAACAGTAGCAACAGAAAAGTAAATAAGCGGAGAACAATATGTGAAAAGCTCGTAGGCATTGGATCGGTGATGGAGAATTATGCCAGATGCGGTTCATCATGTAACAATCATAACATAGGGTGACACAGAACTAGCTCCAATTCATCAATGTAATGTAGGCATGTATTCCGAATATAGTCATACGTGCTTATGGAAAAGAACTTGCATGACATCTTTTGTCCTACCCTCCCGTGGCAGCGGGGTCCTAATGGAAACTAAGGGATATTAAGGCCTCCTTTTAATAGAGTACCGGACCAAAGCATTAACACATAATAAATACATAAACTCCTCAAACTACGGTCATCACCGGGAGTGGTCCCGATTATTGTCACTTCGGGGTTGCCGGATCATAACACATAGTAGGTGATTATAGACTTGCAAGATAGGATCAAGAACTCACATATATTCATGAAAACATAATAGGTTCAGATCTAAAATCATGGCACTCGGGCCCTAGTGACAAGCATTAAGCATAGCAAAGTCATAGCAACATCAATCTCAGAACATAGTGGATACTAGGGATCAAACCCTAACAAAACTAACTCGATTACATGATAAATCTCATCCAACCCATCACCGTCCAGCAAGCCTACGATGGAATTACGCACGCACGGCGGTGAGCTTCATGAAATTGGTGATTGAGGATGGTTGATGATGACGATGGCGACGGATTCCCCTCTCCGGAGCCCCAAACGGACTCCAGATCATCCCTCCCGAGAGAGTTTAGGGCTTGGCGGTGGCTCCGTATCGTAAAATGTGATGAATCCTTCTCTCTGATTTTTTTCTCCCCGAACACGAATATATGGAGTTGGAGTTGAGGTCGGTGGAGCTCCAGGGGGCCCACGAGGCAGGGGTCGCGCCCCCACCCTCGTGGACAGGTGGTGGGCCCCCTGGCCTTGATTCTTTCGCCAATATTTTTAATATTTTCCAAAAATAAGCTTCGTGGAGTTTCAGGTCATTCCGAGAACTTTTGTTTCTGCACATAAATAACACCATGGCAATTGTGCTGAAAACAGCGTCAGTCTAGGTTAGTTCCATTCAAATCATGCAAATTAGAGTCCAAAACAAGGGCAAAAGTGTTTGGAAAAGTAGATACGACGGAGACGTATCAACTCCCCCAAGATTAAACCTTTTCTTGTCCTCAAGCAATTCAGTTGATAAACTGAAAGTGATAAAGAAAAACTTTTAAAAACTCTATTTGCTCTTGTTGTTGTAAATATGTAAAGCCAGCATTCAAGTTTTCAGCAAAGATTATGACTAACCACATTCACAATAACACTTAGGTCTCATGTTTACTCATATCAATGGCATAATCAACTAGCGAGCAATAATAATAAATCTCGGATGACAACACTTTCTCAAAACAATCATAATATGATATAACAAGATGGTATCTTGCTAGCCCTTTCTGAGACCGCAAAACATAAATGCAGAGCACCTTTAAAGATCAAGGACTGACTAGACATTGTAATTCATGGTAAAAGATATCCAGTCATAGTCATACCCAATATAAATTAATAATAATGAATGCAAATGACAGCAGTGCTCTCGAGCTGGTGCTTTTTAATAAGAGGGTGATGACTCAACATAAAAATAAATAGATAGGCCCTTCGTAGAGGGAAGCAGGGATTTGTAGAGGTGCTAGAGCTCAGTTTTAAAGCAGAGATAAATAATATTTTGAGCGGCATACTTTCATTGTCAACATAACAACCAAGAGATGGCGATATTTTCCATGCTACACACATTATAGGCGGTTCCCAAACAGAATGGTAAAGTTTATACTCCCCCTCCACCAACAAGCATCAATCCATGGCTTGCTCGAAACAACGAGTGCCTCCAACTAACAACAGTCCCGGGGGAGTTTTGTTTGCAATTATTTTGATTTGATTTGCATAAAGCATGGGCTGGGCATCCCGGTGACCAGCCATTTTCTCGTGAGTGAGGAGCGGAGTCCACTCCTCTTGAGAATAACCCGCCTAGCATGGAAGATACAGACAACCCTAGTTGATACATGAGCTATTCGAGCATACAAAACAGAATTTCATTTGAAGGTTTAGAGTTTGGCACATACAAATTTACTTGGAACGGCAGGTAGATACCACATATAGGAAGGTATGGTGGACTCATATGGAATAACTTTGGGGTTTAAGGGATTGGATGCACAAGTAGTATTCCTGCTTAGTACAAGTGAAGGCTAGCAAAAGACTGGGAAGCGACCAACTAGAGAGCGACAACAATCATGAACATGCATTAAAATTAATGAACATTGAGTGCAAGCATGAGTAGGATATAATCTACCATGAACATAAATATCGTGAAGGCTATGTTGATTTGTTTCAACTACATGAGTGAACATGTGCCAAGTCAAGCCACTTGAATCATTCAAAGGAGGATACCACCCTATCATACCACATCACAACCATTTTAATAGCATGTTGGCACGCAAGGTAAACCATTATAAACTCCTAGCTAATTAAGCATGGCATAAGCAACTATAATCTCTAATTGTCATTGCAAACATGTTTATTCATAATAGGCTGAATCAGGAACGATGAACTAATCATATTTACAAAAACAAGAGAGGTCGAGTTCATACCAGCTTCTCTCATCTCAGTTAGTCCATCATATATCGTCATAATTGCCTTTCACTTGCACGACCGAACGATGTGAATAATAATAGTGCACGTGCATTGGACTAAGCCGGAATCTGCGAGCATTCAATAAACAAGAGAAGACAAGGCAATATGGGCTCTTGGTTAAATCAACAATAATGCATATAAGAGCCACTTCAACAATTTAATCATGGTCTTCTCCTATCGACCCCCAAAGAAAAGAAAAGAAATAAAACTATTTACACGGGAAAGCTCCCAGCAAGCAAAAGAAGAACGGGAAATATTTTTGGGTTTTCTTTTAGTTAATACTACTACAGCAAGAAAGTAAACTAGCTAAAAGCTATTACTATTTTTTTTGTTTTTCTTAAGGTTTATCAAACACACAAGAAGAAAGTATAAAAAAAGGAAATAAACTAGCATGGATATTACAGTGAAAAGTATGAGCACCGACATCTAGCAATGAGTGTGTAAACATAAATGTAATGTCGGTGGGAAATACGTACTCCCCCAAGCTTAGGCTTTTGGCCTAAGTTGGTTTATTGCCACGGATGGCCTGGCGGATATCCAAAGTTATAGTTGGGGTCGTACCGAGAAGAAGAAGCCTCTGATTGCCACGGGTTGGCAATCATCTCCGGATCCCACTGGTAATTAGACTGTCGTGGAGGATCAAATTGTGGTTCCAGCTCTGGCTCTGTAGCTGATGTAGGGTTCCGGTAGGCGTGAATGGCCGCCAGCGGAACAAGATATTGACCTGCAGATAAATCAAACAAGGAAGGAGCAGGCAAGGTAATAGTCTCAGGGTGATGTTTATCAAAGAACAATTTGTATTTAAGCGCCCCTTCCCTATTCTTAACAATAAAGTCATGCGCTACCATACTCTTATAATCTAAATAAACAGTAGGCAACAATTTTTCTTCCTTTTCATAATGCCTAATAGGTATGTTATAGTATGCAGCAAGGCGTGAAGCATAAACACCTCCAAAGATGGGGCCCTTTGTACGGTTCAGACTTAACCGTTTAGCAATAATACCGCCCATACTAACAGAGTCATCACAGAATAAACCATGGAACAAAATAATAATATCAGGAACACTAAGGTTTCCACAGTTTCCGCGGCCGATTAAGCAACGACTAGCAAATATTGCAAAGTAGCGTAAAACAGGAAAATGAATGCTAGTGATTCTTGCATCAGAAACCTTCCTAGTTTCCCCTACAGTAATAGTATCAATAAACCCGTCCACATCTTTACGATGTGGTTCCTCTAAGCTACCCTCGAAAGGTATTTTGCAAACCCTGCAAAATTCATAGAGACATCTTCTTAACCACATCATATAAATGAAACTCTACTGAAGGAGGTGATTCCTTAGGATAGTAGTAGAAGTTTTGCACAAAAGTATTGGTGAGTAAGAGATACTGTTCGCGTTGGTCGCGGAGGAAGTCGGTGAGGCCTGCATTCTCAGCCAATTCATAAAAATCATCATAAATCCCGGCTGCTCTCAAGAAATCATCGGAAGGCCATTCACACGGCCGAACCTCCGCGGTGCGAGGCAGATTATATTTGGGCCTCTCTGCTTCTTCACTTTGCTTTTCCTTCGAGCTTCGGCTCGATGAGCCCCTCAAAAATCTCTTCATTATTTTCTGAAAATTTCTGAAATTTTTAGTAACTTCAAATAAAAGTGAACCAACTCAACAAAATTGATAGCAACTACTCCTACAAGTGCCTAGAGCCTATATCATGCATTAGAACTACTTGGAACCATATAAATTTGACATGCAAGCTCAAGAACATGGTCACCTAGGCAGCACAAATTTGCAATGAATAAAGCACTAGAACAAAAACTAATTGGACCAATGGAGGAGTCACATACCAAGGAACAATCCCCCAAAGCAGTTTTGTGAGAGGTGCTTTGAGCAAGGAGATCGAAAATCGCAGCAAAATGAGCAAGAACTCATGCTTGAGCTGGATGGTGATTTTTTGGGAGGAAGAAGAAGTGTGTTGGTGCAGGAATAAATGGAGGGGAGCCACCATGGGCCCACAAGACAGGGGGCGCACCCAGGGGGTGGGCGCGCCCTGGACCCTCGTGGCCAGGTGCTTGCTCCCCCTGCTGTGTTCTCAGTGCCAAATATTCTCAAATTTTCAGAAAAAAATCATATTAAATTGGCAGGGCATTTGGAGAACTTTTATTTTCGGGGTATTTTTATATTGCATGGATAATTCAGAAAACAGACAGAAAAATACTATTTTTACTTTATTTCAACTAAATAACAGAAAGTAAAAGAGGGGTACAGAAGGTTGTGTTTCTAACTTCATCCATCTCATGCTCATCAAAAGGAATCCACTAACAAGGTTGATCAAGTATTGTTAACAAACTCATTTCGAGTAACATGAAACTGGAGAAATTTCGAATAACACTATGTTACCTCAACGGGGGTATGCACATCCCCAATAATAAGAATATCATATTTCTTCTTGACAGTAGGAAGAGGAAATTCAAAACCTCCAAAAATAATCGACGGAATTTTTCCAATAGAATTGATACTGTGGACTTGAGGTTGTTTCCTCGGAAAGTGTACCGTACGCTCATTACCATTAACATGAAAAGTGACATTGCCTTTGTTGCAATCAATAACAGCCCCTGCAGTATTCAAAAAAGTACTTCCAAGAATTATAGACATACTATCGTCCTCGGGAATATCAAGAATAACAAAGTCCGTTAAAATAGTAACGTTTGCAACCACAACAGGCACATCCTCACAAATACCGACAGGTATAGCAGTTGATTTATCAGCCATTTGCAAAGATATTTCAGTAGGTGTCAACTTATTCAAATCAAGTCTACGATATAAAGAGAGAGGCATAACACTAACACCGGCTCCAAGATCACATAAAGCAGTTTTAACATAGTTTCTTTTAATGGAGCATGGTATAGTTGGTACTCCTGGATCTCCTAGTTTCTTAGGTATTCCACCCTTAAAAGTATAATTAGCAAGCATGGTGGAAATTTCAGCTTCCGGTATCTTTCTTTTATTAGTAACAATTTCTTTCATATACTTAGCATAAGGATTCATTTTGAGCATATCAATTAATCGCATACGCAAGAAGATAGGTCTAATCATTTCAGCAAAGCGCTCAAAATCCTCATCATCCTTTTTCTTGGATGGTTTGGGAGGAAAAGGCATGGGTTTCTGAACCCATGGTTCTCTTTCTTTACCGTGTTTCCTAGCAACAAAGTCTCTCTTATCATAACGTTGATTCTTTGATTGTGGGTTATCAAGATCAACAGCAGGTTCAATTTCTACATCATTATCATTGCTAGGCTGAGCATCAACATGAACATCATCATTAACATTATCACTAGGTTCATGTTCATTACCAGATTGTGTTTCAGCATCAGAAATAGAAATATCATTGGGATTCTCAGGTGTTCAGCAATAGGTTCACTAGAAGCATGCAAAGTCCTATCATTTTTCTTTTTCTTCCTTTTAGAAGGACTAGGTGCATCAATATTATTTCTCTGAGAATCTTGCTCAATTCTCTTAGGATGGCCTTCAGGATACAAAGGTTCCTGAGTCATTTTACCAGTTCTAGTAGCCACTCTAACAGCAAATCATTATTCTTACTATTCAATTCATTGAGCAAATCATTCTGAGCTTTAAGTACTTGTTCTACTTGAGTGGTAACCATAGAAGCATGTTTACTAATGAGTTTAAGTTCACCTTTAACTCTAGACATATAATCACCCAAGTGTTCAATCATATAAGCATTTTGTTATAATTGTCTACCAAAATAAGCATTAAAATCTTCTTGCTTAACCATAAAGTTATCAAACTCATCCAAACATTGGCTAGCAAACTTAGTAGGAGGGATTTCAGCTTTATCATATCTATAGAGAGAATTTACCTTTACTACCTGTGTCGGGTTATCAAGACCATGAGTTTCTTCAATAGGAGATGAATTAAGATCATACATTTCTTCAACAGACGGTAAATCAAGACCATGTATTTCTTCAATAAGAGGTAAATTCTTAACATCTTCAGCTTTAATACCTTTTTATTTCATAGATTTCTTTGCCTCTTGCATATCTTCAGGACTGAGAAATAGAACACCCCTTTTCTTCGGAGTTGGTTTAGGAATAGGCTCAGGAGTTGGCTCAGGAAGTGTCCAATTATTTTCATTGGTCAACATATTATTCAATAGAATTTCAGCTTCATCTGGTGTTCTTTCCCTGAAAACAGAACCAGCACAACTATCCAGGTAATATCTGGAAGCATCGGTTAGTCCATTATACAAGATATCAAGTACTTCATTTTTCTTAAGAGGATGATCAGGCAAAGCATTAAGTAATTGGAGAAGACTCCCCCAAGCTTGTGGGAGACTCTCTTCTTCAATTTGCACAAAATTATATATTTCCCTTAAAGCAGCTTGCTTCTTATGAGCAGGGAAATATTTAGCAGAGAAGTAATAAATCATATCCTGGGGACTACGCACACAACCAGGATCAAGAGAATTAAACCATATCTTAGCATCACCCTTTAATGATAATGGAAATATTTTAAGGATATAAAAGTAGCGGGTTCTCTCATCATTAGTGAACAGGGTGGCTATATCATTTAATTTAGTGAGATGTGCCACAACAGTTTCAGATTCATAGCCATAAAAAGGATCAGATTCAACCAAAGTAATTATATCAGGATCAACAGAGAATTCATAATCCTTATCAGTAACAAAGATAGGTGAAGTAGCATAAGCAGGATCATATTTCATTCTAGCATTCAGAGTTTTTTGTTTAAGCTTAGCTAATAATTTCTTAAGATCACTTCTATCATTGCAAGCAAGAAAGTCTCTTTAGTTTCTTCATCCATAACATAGCCCTCAGGCACAACAGGCAATTAATATTTATTGGGAGAGCCTTCATCATCACTTTCATCAATATTATCAGTTTCAATAATTTCATTCTCTCTAGCCCTAGCAAGTTGTTCATCAAGAAATTCACCAAGTGGCACAGTAGTATCAAGCATAGAAGTAGTTTCATCATAAGTATCATGCATAGCAGAAGTGGCATCATCAATAACATGCGACATATCAGAATTAATAGCAGAAGCAGGTTTAGGTGTCGCAAGCTTACTCAAAACAGAAGGTGAATCAAGTGCGGAGCTAGATGGCAGTTCCTTACCTCCCCTCGTAGTTGAGGGATAATTGTTTTCTCGTCTTTCAAGTTCCTCATAGTGACCAGCAGATATAAATCCCAAGTGACTCAAAGAATAGAGCTATGCTCCCCGGCAACGGCGCCAGAAAATAGTCTTGATAACCCACAAGTATAGGGATCGCAACAGTTTTCGAGGGTAGAGTATTCAACCCAAATTTATTGATTCGACACAAGGGGAGCCAAAGAATATTCTCAAGTATTAGCAGCTGAGTTGTCAATTCAACCACACCTGGATAACTTAATATCTGCAGCAAAGTATTTAGTAGCAAAGTAATATGGAAGTAACGGTAACGGTAGCAAAAGTAATATTTTTGGGTTTTGTAGTGATTGTAACAGTAGCAACGGAAAAGTAAATAAGCGGAGAACAATATGTGACAAGCTCGTAGGCATTGGATCGGTGATGGAGAATTATGCCGGATGCGGTTCATCATGTAACAATCATAACATAGGGTGACACAGAACTAGCTCCAATTCATCAATGTAATGTAGGCATGTATTCCGAATATAGTCATACGTGCTTATGGAAAAGAACTTGCATGACATCTTTTGTCCTACCCTCCCGTGGCAGCGGGGTCCTAATGGAAACTAAGGGATATTAAGGCCTCCTTTTAATAGAGTACCGGACCAAAGCATTAACACATAGTGAATACATGAACTCCTCAAACTACTGGTCATCACCGGGAGTGGTCCCGATTATTGTCACTTCGGGGTTGCCGGATCATAACACATAGTAGGTGACTATAGACTTGCAAGATAGGATCAAGAACTCACATATATTCATGAAAACATAATAGGTTCATATCTGAAATCAAGGCACTCGGGCCCTAGTGACAAGCATTAAGGATAGCAAAGTCATAGCAACATCAATCTCAGAACATAGTGGATACTAGGGATCAAACCCTAACAAAACTAACTCGATTACATGATAATCACATCCAACCCATCACCGTCCAGCAAGCCTACGATGGAATTACTCACGCACGATGGTGAGCATCATGAAATTGGTGATGGAGGATGGTTGATGATGACGATGGCGACGGATTCCCCTCTCCGGAGCCCCAAACGGACTCCAGATCATCCCTCCCGAGATAGTTTAGGGCTTGGCGGTGGCTCCGTATCGTAAAATGTGATGAATCCTTCTCTCTGATTTTTTTCTCCCCGAACACGAATATATGGAGTTGGAGTTGAGGTCGGTGGAGCTCCAAGGGGCCCACGAGGCAGGGGGCGCGCCCAGGGGGGCAGGCATGCCCCCACCCTCGTGGACAGGTGGTGGGCCCCCCTGGCCTTGATTCTTTCGCCAATATTTTTAATATTTTCCCAAAATAAGCTCCGTGGAGTTTCAGGTCATTCCAAGAACTTTTGTTTCTGCACATAAATAGCACCATGGCAATTCTGCTGAAAACATCGTCAGTCCGGGTTAGTTCCATTCAAATCATGCAAGTTAGAGTCCAAAACAAGGGCAAAAGTGTTTGGAAAAGTAGATACGACGGAGACATATCAAGAGTGCAGATCAAGAAGCTGAAGAATGACAAGATCAGATTGGAGGCAGTTTGTCAGGGTGGTGGTTGCCCATGCGTGCTTATGGCTGGAAATGACAACATGACTGGAGGTTTTGTCATCAAGGCATACAATGGACTGCATAAGTGCCAGAAGAAGTGGAAGTTAAAGGATATGACAGCAAAATTCCTGTGCAACTTTTTCATTGATGAGTTCAGAGATGACCAGAAGATGTCCATTGGAACATTTTCAAGGAAAATTACAAAGGAATTCAATGTTACTCCTAATAGATGGAAGCTTGCTAGGGCTAGGAAGCAAGCACTTAAGGAGATACATGGTGATGAGGAAGAGCAGTTCAACAGGCTATGGGATTATGGGCAAGAGCTAAGGAGCAAAAACCCTGGGTCTACATTCCTGCTAACAACTACACTTGTCAAAGATACAAAATTTCCAATGGGCAGAAAATGTTTGAAAACATTATATTGCACTGGTACGCATCGGTCCTAAACAAACGATCTAAAACCCCTTTCCGCGACGACATTTGGAACCATCGCCAAGGGAGTGTGGGCGATAGGGGGGTCCTTCCCACACGACCCAGAAATCGTGGGGGATAGGCCCTCGTGGGACCCAGGCTGGGGCCGTGTGCGATCGGGCGAGGCATGGAAACCCAATCATTTCCGTAGGTATGTACATCCCACACGGTGAATCCCAGAAATCATTTCCGTAGGTATGTACATCCCACACGGTGAATCCCAGAAATCATTTCCGTAGGTATGTACATCCCACACAGTGAATCCCAGAAATCATTTCCGTAGGTATGTTCATCCCACATGGTGAACCCCAGAAATCATTTCCGTAGGTATGTACATCCCACACGGTGAATCCCAAAAAATCATTTCCGTAGGTATGTACATCCCACACAGTTCTTTGTGTGGAAACGTGTGTGCAAGGTGGCCTAACGCAAACAGTTCGCTGCCGGAAGCCGTGTGTGATTGTTAGTTGATCGAACACGCCTACTTTTTAGAAACCGTGCGGGTTGTTTGAGTTCATCGCCCACGGTGCTGTCTGAGTAACCGTTTGCAATAGAAAACCCCAATAAGCAGGGTAATTAGCCTATTATTGTTAATCCATGTACTAATCAAACTAATATTTCTTATAAAACACGCCAGATATTTCATATTCGTATAAAAGCAACCTGGATTTCATAATCGAATTACATCAGATAGCATCGGCACTCAGTTACGCCATTACACAACAGCACCAAGTTTTACATGCAGCATCAAAAACCTTTGGAAAGTAGCATCATACACGGTAAATAGACAGATGAATCTCATCTGGGAAACTGCAGAAGCGGAAGGCAAATATTGAGCCTTCAGTGATGTTGAATGTTCTCGCAACTTTAGGCCAGTGGCTATGGATAATTGCCCGCCCAACCTTCGTCCTCTTCAGCAAGACTTCAATATTGTACCGTGGGTGTTGAATGAATACCTTCCTCGCCTCTTGACCATGCAGGTGGTTTGAGAGGTAATCATCGGTGAACTGCTTTGAAAAGTACTGAAACAAAGCTATGCATAAATCGTTGTTGTAAATTTTGAAATGGTGCAAGGGGTAAAAACAAGGTAAAAGAGTTGGTACCATCCTATAGTTGACTGATGTCTTCTTCATTGTGCAAACAAAGATCTTGCTGTTATTCGTCGCAAGTTTCTTCATCCTAACAATCTTTCTGAGTTTCTTGACTTGACTGATATTCATGGACATCTCATTTCCCCATATGCAAAATGGGTCGAACAGTGGGTCTAAGCCTATGACAGCAGGACCTACATGTTCAAGACCAAATTGTAAGAAACCTAAATATTAGAATGATTCCTGCAACTGCACAATAATGTGCTATTAGCCAAAGGACCCTGCTTGAACAAACCTCGATGATAAACCGCAGTGTCTCCCATTGTTTCCATGCAACACACATAAGGAAGATCTTGATCAGGTTAACTGAGAGTTGCCATACTATCAGTAGAATATGTATTGAGTATAGCCAAATTCGATTGGTGTCACATGCATAACAATACAAAATTGTACCCACAACAAATGAAAATCACATTGCAGAACTGAAAAAAAAGTTAAATGGACAACAGACCAAATGAACCAAAATAGTTAACTGAGCATGATATTGCAGAATAGAAACATGTACTAGAAGATAAGATAGTTAACAAAACAAAGAAAGCTTGAGAACAGTACTACGAAATGTAGCAATTGTTGGACCAAAGTGTTAACTGAACATTACATTTCAGAGGAAAACTATTAACTAAACATCAGATTGCATATTAACATTACAGAGGACAAATCACTAGAAGGCACTGGCGGTGGCCTCGAGAAAACATTACGAACTGTATTTTAAAGTAGACAAACGCGCGGCGGTGTCGACGGTGGCCTCGAAGACGAGGTGCTCCTCCAAGATCTGGCGGTCGACACGCATGTCAACCATAGCGACCTCGTTCGCGCATGCGGCTGCATGCTACTCAGCTCCACGTTATACTGCGTGTAAAATGGCTGTGGGCGGCGCTTAATTGGAGGAGGGGGGCAGTGATTTCGATGGAAGGTGTCGCTCCGTCAGTCGGGGCATGTGGGACGGGAAAGGAGGAGGATGGTGTGGGTGGGGTGTGGATTACCTGACCATACCGACGAGGCCACGCAGCAAGAAGAAGGGTCGGCGGCGAGGAGGCCGTGCAACAATAAGAAGGGTCGCCGGCGAGGAGGCGGCGCTGCAAGAAGAAGGGTCGTCGGCGAGGAGGCGGCGCTGCAAGAAGAAGGGTAGCCGGCGAGAAGGCGGCGCTGCAAGAAGAAGGGTCGCCGGCGAGGAGGCTGAGCTGCCAGTAAGTAGCAGTGAAGGTTTGAACTTGGAAAGCGAGGAGGAACAGTGGAAGTGTGGCTTTTGGTAAGAGGGAGGGGCGGGGAGATAGATATTTCCGCGGTGGCAAAATTTTTTCACTCGGTGCCTGATAACCCACAAGTATAGGGGATCAATTGTAGCCTCTTTCGATAAGTAAGAGTGTCGAACCCAACGAGGAGCTAAAGGTAGAACAAATATTCCCTCAAGTTCTATCGACCACCGATACAACTCTACGCATGCTTAACATTCGCTTTACCTAGAACAAGTATGAAACTAGAAGTACTTTGTAGGTGTTTTTGGATAGGTTTGCAAGATAATAAAGAGCGCGTAAATAAAAAGTAGGTGCTGTTGAGAAGAAGACACAACTAAGTTAGTTTTAGTAGAGAGCTTTTTGTCACGAGAAAGTTATTTGTCCCTAGGCAATCGATAACTAGACCGGTAATCACTATTGCGATTTTATTTGAGGGAGAGGCATAAGCTAACATACTTTCTCTACTTGGATCATATGCACTTATGATTGGAACTCTAGCAAGCATCCGCAACTACTAAAGATCATTAAGGTAAAACCCAACCATAGCATTAAAGTATCAAGTCCTCTTTATTCCCATACGCAAATAACCTACTTACTCTGGTATATGCTTCTGTCACTCACGCCACCCACCATAAGCAAATCATGAACATATTGCAAACCCTAAAGTGGGGATCCCTCACGCTTGCGCAACACAGAGAGCACCATAGGACAGCACCAATAATAAAACATGCAACTCAAACCAATCACGATCATCAATTAACCCATAGGACAAGGATCTACTCAAACATCATAGGATAGCCATACATCATTGGGAAATAATATATAGCGTTGAGCACCATGTTTAAGTAGAGATTACAATGGGTAAAAGAGGGGTTACACCGCTGCATAGAGGGGGGAAGAGTTGGTGATGATGGCGGCGAAGTTGTTGGTGAAGATTGCGGTGATGATGATGGCTGAGGGAGTCCTGGATTAGGGGGTCCTCGGACAGCCGGACTATATACTTTGGCCGGACCGTTGGACTATGAAGATACAAGATTGAAGACTTCATCCCGTGTCCGGATGGGACTCTCCATTGCGTGGAAGGCAAGCTTGGCAATTCAGATATGTAGATCTCCTCCCTTGTAACCGACTCTGTGTAAACCCTAGCCCCCTCCGGTGTCTATATAAACCGGAGGGTTTAGTCCGTAGGACAACAACAATCATAATCATAGGCTAGCTTCTAGGGTTTAGCCTCTACGATCTCATGGTAGATCAACTCTTGTAATACTGATATCATCAAGATCAATCAAGGAGGAAGTAGGGTATTACCTCCATCGAGAGGGCCCGAACCTGGGTAAACATTGTGCCCCCCGCCTCCTGTTACCATCCACCTTAGACGCACAGTTCGGGACCCCCTACCCGAGATCCGCCGGTTTTGACATCGACATTGGTGCTTTCATTGAGAGTTCCAATGTGCCGTCACGATAAGGCTTGATGGATAGTCTTGTTGTCAAGGACAACATTACCTCGGGGGGAGCCCTGGCTGTAGGCCAAACTCTTCGAATAGGCGGCTTCGTCATGAGCGCCCGTTTGGCCGTCGCGCCGATGATGACTTCTCGGGTCATCAAAAACAGCCTCCATGTCGGCTCGGGATTCGCCGAGCAGATGGATCCAATGGAGATCTCTTCCTTGAACGAGCTCTTGGATCGCATCGCCGCCCTGGGAGTCGCTACGGACTATGATCGGATCGGGCTTAAACCCGACCAAAGGGAGATTAACTCTCCGTCGGTCACCCATCGGATAGCGGTGGCGGAGGAGCAACGCAGCGATTCTTCCTCTATCTTGAGGACGAACTATGTCCGGATTCCCGAGCTCTCCGAGCCGGATACCCGTCTACGGGAGGACATGGCCCAAGCTTTGAACCTAGAATCAGACAGCGGGCCAGAAAAATTGGGCAACATCCCGGAGCCCGAACTACCAAGCTCGGAAACTCCTCTGCCCCTGGGTCTCAGATTGGGTTAGGGTTTGGACCTAAATCTACCCACCCACCCAGACATAAGTGATCTTTCCCTCATTAGACAAGAGCCCCAAGAGACAGTACATCACTATTGGGCTAGATTCCTCCTTGTAATGAGCAAGGTTAAGGACTGTCGCGAGGAAGACGCAATTTCATTCTTTTGCACACTTCGCTGACTTGGCGGCCATAGTACGGAAGTACTGTGCGATGGAAAGCGCCTGGAAAACCCAAGCAAAATTCTGGGATCCTCCGGCTCTCACTAAACCACCCGTCCGAACTAAAAGGGTGTACTCTCGTAAGTCACCCGATCTAATTACAAAGAAACCAAAGGCCACTACAGGGCGCGGAACTGTATTGGAGGGACGGCTCAATGGGCCATGCAAAATTCACAGTACACCGGATACCATGCCAACACACAACCTTAGAGCATGTTGGATACTCCGGCAGGTGGCCAAGAGCGGCGAGGATCTCCTCATCAACAATACCACAGAGCATCATCCCGTGGAAAATAACAATATAATATTGACAGTCTTCGAGACTTTCGCCTCAAATAATAGGCGCAAGCGAGCACTCCACAGCCTCGCCGAAGTCTGCCACGTTGCAGCAATAAATCCATGGAACGATACGGCCATAACCTTCAATGCCAGTGACGAACCTCAATTCCGAACAGTCCGAGCACCTGCCGCTTTGGTCCTTAGTCCGATTGTGGACGGCTTCCGGCTTACTAAAGTGCTCATGGACGGTGGCAGCAGATTAAACCTCATCTACGAGGAGACTCTTAGAAAAATGGAAATAGGCAAGAGCCGCATTGAGCAAAGCAGCACGACCTTCAGAGGAATCATCCCTAGTCGGGAGGCACGATGTGCGGGAAAAATCACACTAGATGTGGTATTCGGCACGCCGGAGAATTATAGGTCCGAAGAAATCACATTCCAAGTGGCCCCGTTCAGTAGCAGATACCACGCCCTTTTAGGGCGGGAGGCATTCACGATCTTCCAAGCTATACCCCATTACGGGTACATGAAGCTCAAGATGCCCGGGCCCAATGGAATCATCACTCTAGCCAGTGATCCGGACATAGCACTCCGCGCCGAAAATAAAACCGCCGCACTGGCCCTCGAGGCGTTATCCGAAGCCCTCGCGGCCGAAGAACTAATTGCGCTGCGCTCCACAGTGGACAGGGACGACGTGATAGTCGACAAAATACCCAAGTCCACCTCTTTTAAACCAGCGGACGAAATAGTCAAATTCCAGGTCCACCCAACGGACCCTACAAAAACAGCATCCATCGGGGCACAACTGAACCCCACAACAGACGCCGCATTGCGGGAGTTCTTGCGCGGGAATTGGGACATCTTCGCCTAGCATGCTTCAGACATGCCAGGAATCCCACGCAGGCTGGCCGAGCATAGCCTAAACACTCTAAAGGGATACAAGCCGGTCAAGCAGACTCTTCGGCGTTTCTCAGAGCCGAAGCGGCAAACCATGGGAGAGGAGCTAGCCAAGTTACTCGAGGCCGGATTCATTAGAGAAATAAAACATCCGGACTGGATAGCAAACCTGGTAATGGTACCAAAGAAGGACAAATCCTGGCGCCTATGTGTCGATTTCAAGGACCTTAACAAGGCTTGCCCCAAGGATCCCTTCCCCCTCCCCCGCATGGATCAAATTATCGACGCTACCGCAGGACACGACTCATTGTGTTTCCTCGACGCATACTCCGGATACCATCAAATCAAGATGGCGGAGTCCGATCAAGCCGCAACGGCATTCATCACTCCATACGGCCCCTTCTGTTTTAACACCATGCCTTTCGGGCTCAAAAACGCCGGTGCAGCCTATCAACGCATGATTCAGACATGCCTGGAAACACAAATCGGCAAAACAGTGGAGGCATACGTAGACGATGTGGTCATTAAAACCAGACATGTCGAATCCTTAATAGACGACTTGAGGCTCACGTTCGACAATCTCCGAACATATGACATCAAGCTCAATCCGGAAAAATGCGTTTTCGGCGTGCCCGCCGGAAAGCTCTTGGGCTTCATCGTTTCCTATAGAGGAATTGAAGTAAATCCGGCTAAAATCCGAGCTCTGTCACAGTTGGCTATCCCAATAGACCTCAAGCAAATACAGAAACTAACTGGATTCATGGCTGCCTTAAGCCTCTTTATCTCCCGATTGGGAGAAAAGGCACTACCTCTTTATCGCCTTCTTCGACGCATCAAACACTTCGAGTGGACGGATGCGGCCACGGCCGGATTAGAAGAAATAAAAGCCGTCTTGGCCAGCAACCCAATCTTGGTTGCGCCAAATATTGGCGAACCAATGCTGTTATATATAGCGGCAACACACCAAGTTGTAAGCACAGTGCTCGTCGTCGAACGAGAGACGGACGGACATAAGTTCCCGCTTCAAAAGCCGGTATACTACGTACCCACTGTCCTCACTCCATGCAAATCACGGTACCCACATTATCAAAAGATAGCATATGCGGTCTTCATGGCATCCCGGAAACTACGACACTACTTTCAAGAGTGTTCAATTACGGTGGCTTCTGAAGTACCACTCAACGACATACTCCCTCCATTCCTAAATATAAGTATTTGTAGAGATTTCACTAGGTGGACTACATACAGAGCAAAATGAATGAATCTACACTTAAAATGCATCTATATACATCCGTATGTGGTTCATAGTGAAATCTCTACAAAGACTTATATTTAGAAACGGAGGGAGTAATAAATAACTGCAATGCCACGGGCCGGATTGCTAACTGGGCTATTGAGCTCCTCCCGTTCGACATAACATACAAACCACGGTGAGCCATTAAGTCGCAAGTACTGGCTGATTTCGTCGCCGAATGGACAGAAGCCGAACTCCCTAAAGAGTACGGCGCGTACTCCAATTGGATCATGCACTTTGACGGCTCTAAGATGCTGGCTGGTCTGGGGGCTGGCGTCGTCCTGACCTCCCCCACCGGAGATACAGTCCAATACGTACTCCAAATATTATACACAGACTCCAACAATGCAGCAGAATATGAGGCCCTGTTGCATGGTCTCCGGATGGCAGTCTCCATGGGCATTCAACGCCTAGAGGTGCGTGGGGATTCGAACCTCGCAATATCTCAAATAAATAGAGACTTTCACGCCAAGGACCCAAAAATGGCGGCTTAGCGCAACGCCGTCCTCAAAATGTCAGCTCGGTTCGAGGGGCTCGAATTCCACCATGTGGTCTGAGAAAACAATCAAGCGGCGGATATCCTCGCCCACATCGGCGCTAAGCGCGACCCGGTCCCACCTAATATCTTCTTGGAAAGACTGTTTAAGCCATCCGCAGTGTGGGAAGGGGAGACCGGCAACAACAGTCCGGATCCAGCCACAACGCCCGATCCTGAACACTCTGACGTAATCGGAGGCTCTGCCACCGAAATGACACCTTCGGCCCACGTGATTATGGCTGTCATCGCCCCGTGGACAGAACCCTTCTTGGCCTACCTAACTAGGCAAGAACTCCCTGAGGACCCAAACGAGGCACGTTGCATTGTGCGGCGGTCTAAAGCCTACAAGGTCCACGAGGGAGAGCTTTATAAGAAAAGCGTTACCGGAGTACTTCAAAGGTGCATCTCCGAAGAGGAAGACGGCAACTTTTGGCGGAAATTCATGCTGGACTCGGCGGCCACCACGCTGCAGCTCGGGTCCTTGTAAGGAAGGCCTTCCGTACAGGTTTTTACTGGCCGACGGCCCGAGCAGACGCACAGGACCTCGTCCAACATTGCGTCGGTTGCCAGCTTTTCGCAAACCAAAGCCATCTGCCACCTACCGCTCTCCGAACAATCCCCATTACCTAGCCCTTTGCGGTCTGGGGGCTTGATATGGTCGGACCCTTAAAGGCGGAAGCCATAAGAAAAAGTACCTATTGGTCATGGTGGATAAATTCACCAAATGGATAGAAGCCAAACCAGTTAAAACGGTCGAGTCCGGACCAGTGATAGACTTCATATCCGGGGTTGTACACCGTTACGGCGTCCCCCACAACATCATCACCGATAATGGCTCGAACTTCACAACTGACGAGGTAAAAACTTGGTGTGGCAACATGGGCATTAAGCTCGATTATGCCTCCGTCTATCACCCCCAAACCAATGGTCAAGTCGAACGAGAAAATGGTCTTATTATAAGCGGCATTAAACCCAGACTAGTGCGATCCTTGAAGGAATCAGATATGCACTGGGTTGAGGAGCTCGAGTCCGTACTATGGGGGCTGCGGACCACGCCGAATCGCACTACCGGACACACACCGTTTTTTATGGTGTACAGCGCAGAGGCGGTACTGCCCTGCGACATCATTCATGACTCACCTCGAGTGCGCATGTACGAAGAGAAAGAAGCCGAGTTTGATCGGCAGGATAGTTTAGATGCCCTGGAGGAGGAGCGTGACGTTGCAAAAGCCCGCTCCGCATTCTATCAGCAACAGGCTCGACGGTATCAAAGCAGAGAAGTACGGGCCAAAACTTATAACGTTGGCGAACTCGTTCTACGCCTACCAGAGAAGAAAAAGGACAAGCTCAAGACCAAATGGGAAGGTCCCTTCATCATCGATAAAGTTCTCACCGGTGGAGCGTACCGTCTGCGTGATGCATCGGACAATCGACTCGAGCCAAATCCATGGAACGCGGCCAGACTCCAAAGATTCTACGCCTAGTGCCAGACTCTGTGTTCGTCTCCTTACCTCCGCCCCTTTTTTATATATATTCGCTATCTGTCTTTCTTTCTTTCTTCCCTTTTTCTTCATGGCCTTAAAAGCTTAAAGTGTGTCTTGACTACACAATCTTGACGCGCCGTGCGTGCTCATTATACCTGGGGGCTTCTTACACAGAAGCTTAATATAATTATACTCCGGGCTTTATGCCCCTTGCACATGTGTTACTTTTCTATAGGTACCTTTTCTTCGCCATTATATGCATCGATATGACTTAAGTTTTGGCCAAGCTGGGTTGCCTGGCTCTTGGGTTTATGCCCTACGTTCCCGTTAATTCGGCTAGGGCATAAGGGGAGCACCTCTGCGATTGTTACTGCCGGGTCAGCCGGATGTGTACCTCAGACTGGGTGAAGCCGAAAGCTAGCGTTCTTAAGGGAATATTCGGTCGGTGAACAAAAGATGACTTTTACTTATTGCAATACATGCCCCCAGATGTTTATATCCTGCGTCTCTTTTTGCAGTTCGGACATGCACATTAATGCATGCGTACCCAGGGAAAGGAACCCTTAACAGAACTATTCTCCTTGGAAGATGTTTCTTACTATCCATGTAATATAACATAGCTAGTTGGGTACTTGTCTGTTCAAGCACTTATGACCCCCTACGCCTGGTTTCCACGCGTACCCCGGTTTTTACATAACTGAGCGGGTATTCGGATACACTCCGGACTGTCGGGTCCGGAGGTCGAAGCGAAAAGGTCCGCCATGACAAATGATTTACAATCCGGCTAGGGACAAAATATGTCATTTGAAGTACACAGTCACTTAGACTGACTAAATTCTTCTTCTATACCATCCAATAGGCTGTCTAGCCTACAATCCTGTTGGGAATACTTTGCGGCTAATTTTACCTGGTCATACACCAGACTAACGGGGATCTCTTTCCCATCAAACCCCACAGGCCCGACCTCGGCCATGTGGTTCGGGTCAGCCTTGGTATATCGCGTCTTCACCATGGCCCAGGCTTCCCTCGCGCCTTGTCGGCAGGCCGATATCTTCCATAATCGGAAGCGCCGCCGTGCTCCCTTGAGCATCTCTACGAGCTCCCTCATGCCTCCTGGCAGGGAGGCGGATGGCCACAAGGCCTGGGCAATGCCCTGCATCCCCTGCCGAACTTGTTCGTGTAGTTGTGAGAGCTCTTGCAGAAGATCGCCCGCAGATCCGGACATCTCCTCTTCGGGACGACCTGTCAGCATACCTACAGATATATCTCTGTTAGCCGGTTTCTTCGCCGAACTCTATAAAAGTTCGTTCAAGCACTTACTAAAAATGCCGCGTCGAAGCCTCTTATTCTCCTTTACAGAGTCAGCGAGCTGGGCCGAACATCTTTCAGTTCAACGCCCAGCCGGGTATTGGCATCTTGGAGATCGTTTTTCTCCCGCCTAACCCGCGTAAGCACGCGCTCGCCAGCCTCTAGCTGTCGTTGAGCATGTTGCTCATCCCCTCGAACGATCTTCGGATTCACTCCGGGATTATCTGCAGAATCTCTTGTTAGATTTGCATGCATGCCGCATACTAACCGGTACATGTCATTCTTTTTGATAAAAACAAGTGTTACCAGATGGGGCCTTCTCGGACTCCTTCATTGCGGCAACTGCGGCCCGTAGCTGGGCTTTGCACTCCTCCAGCTCTTGAGACAACTGGGTATTCTTCTTCGTAAGAACCCACGCACATCATGATCCTTAAATCAGTTGTGTCAACTGTTTCAAGTCTCAGGGGCTACTGATATACATAATTATCAGATTTTCTTACCCGTATATCCTTTACATACTGGTCCGTGGCTCTGGCAAGGCCATTTTGAGCAGCTCGGATGTACGCGTCTCTTGAGTTGAAGGCATCGAACGCCTCTTCAGAGAAACCAGGGTCGCGGAGTACGGCCCGGCGACGCCTGTGATTCATGGCACTCTCCACTTTGGAATTCGTAGCGGACAGCCTATCCGCATCCTCTGTAGGAGGAACATCCGGCGTTGTCCCCATGTTAGCATCTGCCTCTAAGTCCGGCTCTGGAGTCCGGCTGATGGAGGCATGGCCGGCAGGCTCTCCGAACACGGTCCGACGAGCGTTTTTCCTGCCAGGAACCATGGACGTTATTATATTTTAAAGACGACAACCACGGAGCAGGGTTTTTTCATACCTCTGTGACGGCGTCTCAGTCCTGACAGCCTTCCTTTTAAGCCTACCCGGCTTCGATGCCCCTTGTTGATGAGACACCACGGATTCGGCATGGCGCCCCGAGGGCCTTCCCTGTAAGACGCAATACTTGTGCGGTGGGTAAGGTGCAAAGAAGGGATCCTTCTCAGAAGTTATGACTCCGGTTTTACTTACATGCGATGCAGGGAGCAGGCCAGGATAATCGGCTATGATGGCCGCCAAGGCACCGTCGCAGCTTAACTGATAGAACGTCCTGTCGACGAGCTCCACAAATTTGTCCGGATCTTCTTCGAGTCCGGGGTCAAGGGCCCGGTCAGGGTCCTCTGGCTGTGGGGACGGGTTGTGGACCTCCCTCAAAGCTTTTCGCAGTTCCTGCTATGAAATAGCAAGGTAAATATTTATGATGAAGGATGCGGGAAGGTCTGGAGTAAAAGGTAGCAGCTCACCCAATTTGGGGGGTTGTACGTGGAGAAGCCATCTCGTGGCTTAATGCGGATGAACTCCTCTTCCTCTCCTTTGTACAAATCAGACAGTATTTTCGCTAGAGCAGCGGCGAAGTCCGGACCTTTACGGCCACAGTGGGTGGCATCGTCTTCTCCATTGAAGTTCCACATGGGTTTCCCCCGATACCGAAGCGGTTGCACCCCCCGCATTATACATATTGACATAACCTCGACTATTGTCAGTCCTGATTTGGCTAGCGTTTTTATCCTGCCCATCAGGTAAAGGACCTCTCTGTTATCTTCCTCCTGGGGGCTCCGAGGGCGCCAGTTGTGGTGTTTCTTCAAAGGGGCATTATCAAACTCAGGAAGGCCCATCCGAATAGGGTCCGGAAGGGGGACGTCCTCCATATAAAACCACTCCGAAGGCCAGTCTTCAGATGTCTTCTTCGGAGTACCGGACAGGTATCCGGTCCCGGTGATGCGCCATATTTCGGCTCCGCCCACTTGATATATTGACCCCTCCTGTGTACGGGGTACGAGGCAGAATAGCCTCTTCCATAGCTCAAAATGAGCTTCGCAGCCCAGAAACAGATTGCAAAGAGTGACGTAGCCAACGATGTGTAATATGGAGGCGGGAGTGAATTTATGCAACTGGAGGCCATAGAACTCCAGGAGCCTGCGAAGGAACAGATGGATTGGAAATCCGAGTCCCCTCAATAAGTAAGGGACAAGGCATACCCGCTCCCCCCTGGATGGGTTAGGAAAGCTCTCTGCTTGCTCCCCGCCATTATAAGTGGCTAGTCCGGCTCGGACGGGGACCATATACGTAGGAGGGAGAAACCCCTAGGTCTGCAACTCTACTAATTGGCTGTAAGGGACGGAACACTTCTCCCAATTACCTGGCTTAGTGCTACGGGAGCGAGAAGAGGAGCTGCGATGGCCGGCCATGATGGGATGGTCTTTTCCGTGCACGCTCTGAGGGATACTCCTATGGGAGGATGGTGTGATCTAGATATGAGGATCCCCGTCTCTTTAAATAGATGATTTACTTACATGGTTAGGGTGGCAAATGTAAAAATGCCCCGACTTCTCGCATTCGCTCGACACGTGGAGATAGCCATTATTAAAGCACAAAAGCCGAGGAGTGCAACATTCATGGGAAGCCGGACACAACTCGTTACGACAGGTACTCGGGATTTGGAGAAGAACCCGCCTTGCAATGCCGAAGACAATCTGCGCGCCGGACTCATCGTCATTGAAGCCTGGTTCAGGGGCTACTGAGGGAGTCCTGGATTAGGGGGTCCTCGGACAGCCGGACTATATACTTTGGCCGGACTGTTGGACTATGAAGATACAAGATTGAAGACTTCGTCCCGTGTCCGGATGGGACTCTCCGTTGCGTGGAAGGCAAGCTTGGCAATTCGGATATTTAGATATCATCCCTTGTAACCGACTCTGTGTAAACCCTAGCCCCCTCCGGTGTCTATATAAACCAGAGGGTTCAGTCCATAGGACAACAACAATCATAATCATAGGCTAGCTTCTAGGGTTTAGCCTCTACGATCTCGTGGTAGATCAACTCTTGTAATACTCATATCATCAAGATCAATCAAGCAGGAAGTAGGGTATTACCTCCATCGAGAGGGCCCGAACATGGGTAAACATTGTGTCCCCCGCCTCCTGTTACCATCCGCCTTAGACGCATAGTTCGGGACCCCTACCCGAGATACGCCAGTTTTGACACCGACAATGGCCCCCGGTGGCACTCCGGCGCCACCGGAAGCAAGGGGGAGAGAGCCCCCCTCCTCCTTCTTCCTTGACCTCCTCCCTAGATGGGAGAAGGGTTTCCCCTCTGGTCCTTGGTCTCCATGGCATGGGAGGGGCGAGAGCCCCTCCGAGATTGGATCTGTCACTCTGTACCTCTCTGTTTCTGCGTTCTCTCGTTCTGCCCTTTCACCATTTCTTATATATCCGGAGATCCGTAACTCCGATTGGATTGAAACCTTCGCCAAGATTTTTCCCGAAAATTAACTTTCTTGTGGCCAAAGAAGAGCAGCAACCGCCTTACGGGGGGCCCACGAGGGTTAGGGGTGCGCCCAGGGGGGCAGGCGCGCCCCCCTGCCTCGTGGCCCCCTCGGGCACCGTCTCGCGTTCATTCTTCTTCCCATATTTCACAAATATTCCAAAAATATTCTTCGTCCATTTTTATCCCGTTTGGACTCCGTTTGATATGGGTTTTATGTGAAACATAAAACATGCAACAAACAGGAACTGGCACTGGGCACTGGATCAATATGTTAGTCCCAAAAATAGTATAAAAAGTTGCCAAAAGTATATGAAAGTTGTATAATATTGGCATGGAACAATCAAAAATTATAGATACGACGGAGAACGTATCAGCATCCCCAAGCTTAATTCCTGCTCGTCCTCGAGTAGGTAAATGATAAAGAAGATAATTTTTGATGTGGAATGCTACCTAGCATAATCTTGATGATGTAATCTAATCATGGCATGAATATTAAGACACGGGTTATTCAAAGCAATAGTCTATCATTTGACATTAAGACAATAATACTTCAAGCATACTAATAAAGCAATCATGTCTTTTCAAAATAACATGGCCAAAGAAAGTTATCCCTACAAAATCATATGGTCTGGCTATGCTCCATCTTCACCACACAAAATATTCAAATCATGCACATCCCCGATGACAAGCCAAGCAATTGTTTCATACTTTTTACGTTCTCAAACCTTTTCAACTTTCATGCAATACATGAGCGTGAGCCATGGATATAGCACTATAGGTGGAATAGAATATGATGGTGGAGGTTGTGTGGTGAAGACAAAAAAGAAGAAAGTCCCACACCGACACGGCTAATCAATGGGCTATGGAGATGCCCATCAATTGGTGTGAATGTGAGGAGTAGGGATTGCCATGCAACGGATGCACTAGGAGCTATAAGTGTATGAAAGCTCAAACTGGAAACTAAGTGGGTGTGCATCCAACTTGCTTGCTCATGAAGACCTCGGGCATTTGCGGAAGCCCATCATCGGAATATACAAGCCAAGTTCTATAATGAAAATTCCCACTAGTATATGAAAGTGATAACTCAAGAGACTCTCTATATGAAGAACATGGTGCTACTCTGAAGCACAAGTGTGGTAAAAGGATAGTAACATTGCCCCTTCTCTCTCTTTTCTCTCATTTTTTAGTGGGCTTCTTTGGCCTCATTTTTTTATTTGGGCTTCTTTGGCCTCTTTTATTTTCTGTAAAGTCCGGAGTCTCATCCCGACTTGTGGGGGAATCATAGTCTCCATCATCCTTTCCTCACTGGGGCAATGCTCTAATAATGATGATCATCACACTTTTATTTACTTACAACTCAATATTACAACTCGATATCTAGAACAAAGATATGACTCTATATGAATGCCTCTGGCAGTGTACGAGGATGTGCAATGATCTGGCGTAGCAAAGATATCAAAAAACGGACAAGCCATGAAAATATCATGCTAGCTGTCTTACGATCATGCAAAGCAATATGACAATGAATGCTCAAGTCATGTATATGATGATGATGGAAGTTGCATGGCAATATATCTCGGAATGGCTATGGAAATGCCATAATAGGTAGGTATGGTGGCTGTTTTGAGGAAGATATAAGGAAGCTTATGTGTGATAGAGTGTATCATATCACGGGGTTTGGATGCACCGGCGAAGTTTGCACCAACTCTCGAGGTGAGAAAGGGCAATGCACGGTACCGAAGAGGCTAGCAATGATGGAAGGGTGAGAGTGTGTATAATCCATGGACTCAACATTAGTCATAAAGAACTCACATACTTATTGCAAAAATCTATTAGTCATTGAAACAAAGTACTACGCGCATGCTCCTAGGGGGATACATTGGTAGGAAAAGACCATCGCTCGTCCCCGACCGCCACTCATAAGGAAGACAATCAATAAATAAATCATGCTCCGACTTCATCACATAACGGTTCACCATACGTGCATGCTACGGGAATCACAAACTTCAACACAAGTATTTCTACAATCCACAACTACCCACTAGCATGACTCTAATATCACCATCTTTATATCGCAAAACTATTGCAAGGAATCAAACATATCATATTCAGTGATCTACAAGTTTTATGTAGGATTTTATGACTAACCATGTGAATGACCAATTCCTGTCAACTCTCTAAATAGATATAAGTGAAGCAAGAGAGTTTAATTCTTTCTAGAAAAGATATGCCCGCTCTCTAACAAATATAAGTGAAGCAAAAGAGCATTTTACAAATGGCAGTTTTCTAGGTGAAGAGAAACATGCAATCCAAACTTCAAATGATATAAGTGAAGCACATGAAGCATTCTATAAAGCCATACTCAAAAGATTTAAGTGAAGTGCAATGAGCATTCTATAAATCAACCATGGACTATCTCATACCAGGATGGTGCATAAAAAAAATGTAAACTAAATGCAAAAGACGCTCCAAGATTTGCACATATCGCATGAACGAAACGAATCAGAAAACATACCGATACTTGTTGAAGAAAGATGGGATGCCTTCCGGGGCATCCCCAAGCTTAGACGCTTGAATCTCCTTGAATATTTACTTGGGGTGCCTTGGGCATCCCCAAGCTTGAGCTCTTGCCTCTCCTCCTTATCCTCATATCGAGACCTTCTCGATCATCGAACACTTCATCCACACAAAACTTCAACAGAAAACTCGGTAAGATCCGTTAGTATAATAAAGCAAATCACTACTCTAAGTACTGTTGTAAACCAATTCATATTTTGTTTTGCATTATATCTACTGTAATATAACTTTTCCATGGCTTAATCCACTGATAGGAATTGATAGTTTCATCAAAACAAGCAAACTATGCATCAAAAACAGAATCTGTCTAAAACAGAACAGTCTGTAACAATCTGAACATTAACCATACTTCTGACACTTAAAAAATTCTGCAAAAATTAGGAAAAATAAAAAATTTGTATAGAAAGACAGTGCAAGAAGTTTCAGAACCATTTGATGTTCCAGTAGAAAATGTAAAATTGCGCACTACAGCCAAAGCTTCGTCCTGCACCGCACAAACCAACAAGCATTGTAAACATCCCAAAGGCAAACCTTGGCACATTATTTTTATAATACAATGGAATTGTACAAGGGGATAATTATTTTTGTTGAAAAGTTTCTGTAATCAAGATTCACAAAGTTTCCGTGAGCATGAACAAAGTTCAAGGAGCTCCCCCACTTCAACCATGCTTGTCTCTCTCACTTTCACTTTCCTTTTTGAAAAAGTTTTGGGTTCCCCTCTTTATTTTTTTTGTTTTAAAACTTTATAAAAGCACACAATAGAAATAAATGACTCTCTAAAACTTCTGGGTTGTCTCCCTGGCAGCGCTTTCTTTAAAGCCATTAAGCTAGGCATATAGTGCACAAGTAGTGAATCCACCCGGATCCCAAGGTATATCAAAGCCAATTTTAATTAGCAATGATTTGGCATTTAGTAGTGAGCACAAAGCAACATATATCAAGCAATGACGAAGTCTAACTCTCTTTCTATGCATCGGCATGTCATAAAAGAATAATGCATGCACACATGGTAAAGGCCAATGCATAGTATAAACAGTTTCTTGCAATTTTATCATGTTGGAAACATAGAGAGGTGGAGATATAGTTCCTCTCTCATAATAATTGCAAGTAGGAGCAGCAAGCACATGCATATTATATCTATCAAAATCATCATGTGTAGTAGTAAAACGCAACCCATCAATATAATCCTTAATAAGGGCAAACTTCTCCGATATAGTGTAGTCGGGAGAATTCAAAAAGATAATAGGACTATCATGTGTGGGTGCAACAGCAACAATTTCATGTTTAACATAAGGAACTATAGCAAGTTCATCTCCATGAGCATAATTCATATTGGCATCTTGGACACAAGCATAGCAAGCATCATCAAAAAGGGATATTTCAAGAGAATCAACGGGATCATAACAGTCATCATAACAATCATCCTTCGGTAAGCACGAAGGGAAATTAAACAATGTATGAGTTGAAGAGTTACTCTCATTAGAAGGTGGGCACGGGTGATCAATCTGCTCTTCCTCCTTTTGTTCTTCGCTCTCCTCCTCATCTTTTTCATCCAATGAGCTCACAATGTCATTGATTTCTTCTTCCATAGACTCCTGCAAAATATTAGTCTCTTCTTGGACAGCGAAGACTTTCTCAATAAACGCATCAATATCGGCATTGTATTCATAATTCTCATAGAAATATTTAAGGATAGCTAAATTTTCAGGTCTATAAACTGAATCATCAAAATCTTCAAATTCTTTAAACAA
The DNA here is from genome assembly GCF_018294505.1 of Triticum aestivum. Classification (NCBI taxonomy): domain Eukaryota; kingdom Viridiplantae; phylum Streptophyta; class Magnoliopsida; order Poales; family Poaceae; genus Triticum; species Triticum aestivum. The sequence goes on from NC_057814.1 coordinate 149,491,612, forward strand.
AGATTCAATTTCACATGCACCCTTAAAAGCAACAAATTCTTCTATTTGTTCCACATCATAGTAATCATATACACCTCTAGCATAAGAAGCCAAGGTTTTATTATCATTAAATTTGCATGAAAAGGGAAGGTGTGGAGCCTTCATCCTAGAGCAACAAGTATAATCATATCTCAAGCATAGTTGCCTAGCATACCACTTCAACATATAAATTTGATCCCATAATAGTTTCCCTTTTTGAGTCAAGCGATAATCCCTAAAGTATTCACGTTGATCCAACGTGTCTCCCATTACAAAATTGAATGGGGTTTTCTCGGGATTATCAAAGTAGTACATAATATCTTTCACATAATGAGCATCGAGGGTTTTAGGAGGTTCCCCATCTCCATGAGTAGCAAGTAAACCTAATTTTTTTTTGGTATTTCATGTTCCATATCCATAACTAAAGATAGAGAACAACTAAGAACAGCAAATAAAAATTACTTAGTGAGAAAGCAAACAAGCACACACGAGAATATCACCCCACGCTATAACTCCCCGGCAACGGCGCCAGAAAAAGGTCTTGATAACCCACAAGTATAGGGGATCAAATGTAGCCTCTTTCGATAAGTAAGAGTGTCGAACCCAACGAGGAGCTAAAGGTAGAACAAATATTCCCTCAAGTTCTATCGACCACCGATACAACTCTACGCACGCTTAATGTTCGCTTTACCTAGAACAAGTATGAAACTAGAAGTACTTTGTAGGTGTTTTTGGATAGGTTTGCAAGATAATAAAGAGCGCGTAAATAAAAAGTAGGGGCTGTTTAGAAGAAGACACAACTAAGTTAGTTTTAGTAGAGAGCTTTTTGTCACGAGAAAGTTATTTGTCCCTAGGCAATCGATAACTAGACCGGTAATCACTATTGCAATTTTATTTGAGGGAGAGGCATAAGCTAACATACTTTCTCTACTTGGATCATATGCACTTATGATCGGAACTCTAGCAAGCATCCGCAACTACTAAAGATCATTAAGGTAAAACCTAACCATAGCATTAAAGTATCAAGTCCTCTTTATTCCCATATGCAAACAACCTACTTACTCAGGTATATGCTTCTTTCACTCACGCCACCCACCATAAGCAAATCATGAACATATTGCAAACCCTACAGCGGGACTCCCTCACGCTTGCACGACACGGACAGCACCATAGGACAGCACCAATAATAAAACATGCAACTCAAACCAATCACGATCATCAATTAACCCATAGGACAAAACGGATCTACTCAAACATCATAGGATAGCCATACATCATTGGGAAATAATATATAGCATTGAGCACCATGTTTAAGTAGAGATTACAGCGGGTAAAAGAGGGGTTACACCGCTGCATAGAGGGGGGAAGAGTTGGTGATGATGGCGGTGAAGTTGTTGGTGAAGATTGCGGTGATGATGATGGCCCCCGGTGGCACTCCGTTGCCACCGGAAGCGAGGGGGAGAGAGCCCCCCTCCTTCTTCTTCTTCCTTGACCTCCTCCCTAGATGGGAGAAGGGTTTCCCCTCTGGTCCTTGGTCTCCATGGCATGGGAGGGGCAAGAGCCCCTCCGAGATTGGATCTGTCACTCTGTCCCTCTCTGTTTCTGCGTTCTGCCCTTTCACCATTTCTTATATATCCGGAGATCCGTAACTCCGATTGGATTGAAACCTTCGCCAAGATTTTTTCCCGAAAATTAGCTTTCTTGCGTCCAAAGAAGAGCAGCAACCGCCTTATGGGGGGCCCACGAGGGTCAGGGGCGCGCCCCCTTGCCTCGTGGCCCCCTCGGGCACCGTCTCGCGTTGATTCTTCTTCCCATATTTCAGAAATATTCCAAAAATATTCTCCGTCCATTTTTATCCCGTTTGGACTCCGTTTGATATGGGTTTTCTGTGAAACATAAAACATGCAACAAACAGGAACTCGCACTGGGCACTGGATCAATATGTTAGTCCCAAAAATAGTATAAAAAGTTGCCAAAAGTATATGAAAGTTGTATAATATTGGCATGGAACAATCAAAAAATATAGATACGACAGAGACATATCAGTGCCGCGAGAAACTGGCGCGCAAGTGTGGTTCAAGCGGGGGCGGTGGACTGTAGACGACGAAGCTTCCTGCGTAAGCCAGACAAGATGGTGCGCCAAGATATTTTATATCGCATCTCACACGATTCTTTCTAGTAAACTGTTTGTGGTAGACCTGATTTTTTCATTATGTTTTGAAAGACAAAATGGTGTTACAGAGGGAAAGGATGGTGTTTGAATTGCTAGAACATTTACGTACAGTGAACATGCAACTAATACATGAGTGTCGTGTTTAAATTTGGAATTATTCCTGGTTCGTTTGGCATTTTTATCCATTAATTGAGTTTCTGGGCATTTAATGTGCATAATTCAAATTTGAACTACAAGCACATGCTCCAATGCACCAAAGTTTTCTTAAAAATCACATGTGTGTCTTTGGGTGAATTTATAGGTCCCATGCAAGAAATGAGAATAAAATTCAAACATCTGGGTGTCGTGGCTCAGCCGGAATGATTGAGAAACTTGGTTTTTTAATTACTGTAAATCCAAAACACGGCTGAAAATCATGAAACTTGGCATGGTGTCATGACATGGCACCAACATGCTGCAGTAAATTCTTTGGCCGAATTGGGACAGGCTTTGGTGTAAGCTTCTTGCAAACCGGAGCTTCCCTCAAGAAGGCCCCTGGTTCCGAGAGGGAACGTGTCACCTCCGTGTGCGAAACGACATACGTACACTACCTTCTCCCGCCTTAATTTTTTTACACATGCAGATTAGACCAAATAGAAGTATCGTGCTAAATTTTGGAATTATTCAGTGTTCGTTTGGCCTTTTTTATACATTAATTGAGTTTCTGGGCATTTAATGTGCATAATTCAAATTTGAACTACAAGCACGTGCTCCAGTGCACCATAGTTGTTTGAAAAATCACATGTGTGTCCTTGGGTGAATTTCTAGGACCCATGCAAGAGATGGGAGTGAAATTCAAACATCTAGGCGTCGTGGCTCGGCCGGAAAGATTGAGAAACTTGGTTTTTTAGTTCCTGTAATTCCAAAACACGCCTGAAAATCATGAAACTTGGCATGGTCTCATGACATGGCACGAACATGCTGCGGCAATGTTTTTGGCCGAACTGGGACAAGCTTTGGTGTAAGCTTCTTGCAAACCGGAGCTTCCCTCAAGAAGGCTCGTGGTTCCGAGAGGGAACGTGTCACCTCCGTGTGCGAAACGACATACATACACTGCCTTCTCCCGCCTTAATTTTTTGCACATCCAGATTAGACCAAATAGAAGTACCGTGCTAAATTTTGGAATTATTTCGGGCTTGTTTCGCCCTTTTTATACATTAATTGAGTTTCTGGGCATTTAATGTGCATAATTCAAATTGGAACTACAAGCACAGGCTCCAATGCATCAAAGTTTTTTGAAAAATCACATGTGTGTCCATGGGTGAATTTCTAGGTCCCATGCAAGAGACGGGAGTGAAATTTAAACATCTGGGCGTCGTGGCTCAGCCGGAAAGATTGAGAAACTTGGTTTTTTAATTCCTGTAATTCCAAAACACGCCTGAAAATCATGAAACTTGGCATGGTGTCATGACATGGCACCAACATGCTGCGGTAATATTTTTGGCCGAATTGGGACAAGCTTTGGTGTAAGCTTCTTGCAAACCGGAGCTTCCCTCAAGAAGGCTCGTGGTTCCATGAGGGAACGTGCCACCTCCATGTGCGAAACGACATACGTACACTGCCTTCTCCCGCCTTAATTTTTTTACACAGCCAGATTAGACCAAATATAAGTACCGTGCTAAATTTTGGAATTATTCCGGGCTCGTTTCGCCTTTTTTATACATTAATTGAGTTTCTGGGCATTTAATGTGCATAATTCAAATTTGAACTACAAGCACATGCTCCAGTGCACCAAAGTTGTTTGAAAAATCACATGTGTGTCCTTGGGTGAATTTCTAGGTCCCATGCAAGAGATGGGAGTGAAATTCAAACATCTGGGCGTCGTGACTGATACGTCTCCAACGTATCTATAATTTTTTATTGTTCCATGCTATATTATATTCTGTTTTGGACATTATTGGGCTTTATTATACACTTTTATATTATTTTTGGGACTAACCTATTAACCGGAGGCCCAGCCCAGAATTGCTGTTTTTTGCCTATTTCAGAGTTTCGCAGAAAAAGAATATTAAACGGAGTCCAAATGGAATGAAACCTTCGGGAACGTGATTTTTGGAATGAACGTGATCCAGAGGACTTGGACCCTACGTCAAGAAAGCAACCAAGAAGGCACGAGGTAGGGGGCGCGCCTACCCCCTTAGGCGCGCCCTCCACTCTCATGGGGCCCATGTTGCTCCATCGACGTACCTCTTCCTCCTATATATACCTACGTACCCCCAAACTACCAGATACGGAGCCAAAAACCTAATTCCACCGCTGCAACCTTCTGTACCTTGAAGTGGCTAATAAATAGTTTATAAACCATAGAGAAGTTGGAATACAGTAGGTTTAACACCAATATAAATAAAGAATGAGTTCATTACAGTACCTTGAAGTGGTGTTTTGTTTTATTTCACAAACGGAGCTCACGAGATTTTCTGTTAAGTTTTGTGTTGTGAAGTTTTCAAGTTTTGGGTGACAGATTTTATGGATTATGGAACAAGGAGTGGCAAGAGCCTAAGCTTGGGGATGCCCATGGCACCCCAAGATAATCTAAGGACACCTAAAAGCCAAAGCTTGGGGATGCCCCGGAAGGCATCCCCTCTTTCGTCTACTTCCATCGGTAACTTTACTTGGAGCTATATTTTTATTCACCACATGATATGTGTTTTGCTTGGAGCGTCTTGTATTATTTGAGTTTTTTAGTTTACCACAATCATCCTTGCTTTACACACCTTTTGAGAGAGACACACATGATTCGGAAATTATTAGAATACTCTATGTGCTTCATTTATATTTTTTGAGCTATATAGTTTTGCTCTAGTGCTTCACTTATATCTTTTAGAGCACGGAGGTGGATTTGTTTTATAGAAACTATTGATCTCTCATGCTTCACTTATATTATTTTGAGAGTCTTAAAGCAGCATGGCAATTTGCTTTAATTATAATATCATGAGAAATTTGATACTAGATAATTGTTTTGAGATATAAAGGTGGTAATATCATAGTTATGCTTGTTGAGTAATTGTGGAATTGAAAAATACTTGTGTTGGAGTTTGTGATTCCCGTAGCATGCACGTATGGTGAACCGTTATGTAACGAAGTCGGAGCATGAGGTATTTATTGATTGTCATCCTTTGTGTGGCGGTCGGGATCGCGCGATGGTTAACTCCAACCAACCCTTCCCCTAGGAGCATGCGCAGTAGTACTTTGCTTCGAGGGCTAATAAATTTTTGCAATAAGTATATGAGTTCTTTATGACTAATGTGAGTCCATGGATTATACGCACACTTACCTTTCCGCAATTTTCTAGCCTCTTCGGTACCATGCATTGCCCTTTCTCACCTTGAGAGTTGGTGCAAACTTCGCCGGTGCATCCAAACCCCGTGATATGATACGCTCTATCACACATAAACCTCCTTATATCTTCCTCAAAACAGCCACCATACCTACCTATTATGGCATTTCTTCCATAGCCATTCCGAGATATATTGCCATGCAACTTTCCATCGTTTCATTTATCATGGCACGCTCCATCATTGTCATATTGCCTTGCATGATCATGTAGTTGACATTGTATTTGTGGCAAAGCCACCATTCATAATTCTTTCATACATATCACTCTTGATTCATTGCATATCCCGGTACACCGCCGGAGGCATTCAAATAGAGTCATATTTTTTTCTAAGTATTGAGTTGTAATTCATGAGTTGTAAGTAAATAAAAGTGTGATGATCATCATTATTAGAGCATTGTCCCAAGTGAGGAAAGGATGATGGAGACTATGATTCCCCCACAAGTCGGGATGAGACTCCGGACTACAAAAAGAAGAGGCCATAAAAAAAAGAGAAAAGGCCCAAATAAAAAAAATGAGAGAAAAAGAGAGAAGGGACAATGTTACTATCCTTTTACCACACTTGTGCTTCAAAGTAGCACCGTGATCTTCATGATAGAGAGTCTCTCATTTTGTCGCTTCCATATACTAGTGGGAAATTTCATTATAGAACTTGGCTTGTATATTCCAATGATGGGCTTCCTCAAAATGCACGAGGTCTTCATGAGCAAGCAAGTTGGATGCACACCCACTTAGTTTCTTTTGTTTGAGCTTTCATACACTTATAGCTCTAGTGCATCCGTTGCATGGCAATCCCTACTCCTTGCATTGACATAAATTGATGGGAATCTCCATAGCCCGTTGATTAGCCTCGTTGATGTGAGATTTTCTCTTTTTTTGTCTTCCCACATAACCCCTGCCATTATACCTTATTCCACCATAGTGCTATATCCATGGCTTGCGCTCATGTATTGCGTAAAAATTGAAAAGGCTGAAGCGCGTTAAAAAGTATGAACCAATTGCTTGGCTAAAACCGAGGTTGTACATGATATGAATATTTTGTGTGGGGAAGATGGAGCATAGCCAGACTATATGATTTTGTAGGGATAACTTGCTTTGGCTATGTTATTTTGATAAGACATAATTGCTTGGTTAGCATGCTTGAAGTATTATTGTTTTTATGTCAACATTAAACTTTTATCTTGAATCATATTAAATCTGAACATTCATGCCACAATAAGAAGAATTACATTGAAATTATGCTAAGTAGCATTCCACATCAAAAATTCTGTTTTTATCATTTACCTACTCGAGGACGAGCAGGAATTAAGCTTGGGGATGCTTGATACGTCTCCAACGTATCTATAATTTTTGATTGTTCCATGCTATATTATATTCTGTTTTGGACATTATTGGGCTTTATTATACACTTTCATATTATTTTTGGGACCAACCTATTAACCGGAGGCCCAGCCCAGAATTGCTGTTTTTTTGCCTATTTCAGAGTTTCACAGAAAAAGAATATTAAACGGAGTCCAAACGGAATGAAACCTTCGGGAACGTGATTTTTGGAACGAACGTGATCCAGAGGACTTGGACCCTACATCAAGAAAGCAACCAGGAAGGCACGAGGTAGGGGGGCGCGCCTACCCCACAGGCGCGCCCTCCACCCTCATGGGGCCCACGTTGCTCCACCGACGCACTTCTTCCTCCTATATATACCTACGTACCCCCAAACTACCAGATACGGACCCAAAAACCTAATTCCACCACCGCAACCTTCTGTACCGGTGAGATCCCATCTTGGGGCCTTTTCCGGAGCTCCGCCGGAGGGGGCATCGATCATGGAGGGCTTCTACATCAACACCATAGCCTCTCCGATGATGTGTGAGTAGTTTACCTCAGACCTTCGGGTCCATAGTTATTAGCTAGATGGCTTCTTCTCTCTCTTTGGATCTCAATACAATGTTCTCCCCCTCTCTTGTGGAGATCTATTTGATGTAATCTTCTTTTGCGGTGTGTTTGTTGAGACCGATGAATTGTGGGTTTATGATCAAGTTTATCTATGAACAATATTTGAACCTTCTCTGAATTCTTTTATGTATGATTGGTTATCTTTGCAAGTCTCTTCGAATTATCAGTTTGATTTGGCCTACTAGATTGATCTTTCTTGCAATGGGAGAAGTGCTTAGCTTTGGGTTCAATCTTGCGGTGTCCTTTCCCAGTGATAGTAGGGGCAGCAAGGCACGTATTGTATTGTTGCCATCGAGGATAACAAGATGGGGTTTATATCATATTGCATGAGTTTATCCCTCTACATCATGTCATCTTACTTAAAGCATTACTCTGTTCTTTTGAACTTAATACTCTAGATGCATGCTGGATAGCGGTCGATGTGTGGAGTAATAGTAGTAGATGCAGGCAGGAGTCGGTCTACTTGTCGCGGACGTGATGCCTATATACATGATCATACCTAGATATTCTCATAACTATGCTCAATTCTGTCAATTGCTCAACAGTAATTTGTTTACCCACCGTAATACTTATGCTCTCGAGAGAAGCCACTAGTGAAACCTATGGCCCCAGGGTCTATTTTCCATCATATTAATCTTCCAACACTTAGCTATTTTTATTGCCTTTTATTTTACTTTGCATCTTTATCATAAAAATACCAAAAATATTATCTTATCATATCTATCACATCTCACTTTCGTAAGTGACCGTGAAGGGATTGACAACCCCTTTATTACGTTGGTTGCGAGGATTTTATTTGTTTGTGTAGGTGCGAGGGACTCGAGCGTGGCCTCCTACTGGATTGATACCTTGGTTCTCAAAAACTGAGGGAAATACTTACGCTGCTTTACTGCATCACCATTTCCTCTTCAAGGGAAAACCAACGCAGTGCTCAAGAGGTAGCAGTGACTCGGCCGGAAAGATTGAGAAACTTGGTTTTTTAATTCCTGTAATTCCAAAACACGCCTGAAAATCATGAAACTTGGCATGGTCTCATGACATGGCACCAACATGCTGTGGTAATTTTTCTATCCGATTTGCGAAGGCCCACACATTAAAATGAACAAAGTCATTTTGGAACAAGTGCTGTCACGTTACAAATCGGAAACACAAGTATTTTTGAAACCGTGGGCGTTCGACTTATCAATTACGTGCGGCCACGCGTCCCCTTTTTTATTGGCTAGGAGGTGTCGTGCGGGGTAGCCATTCGAGTACGGGAGGCGTGCGATCAGACCCCTGCACGTGCTCATCGGGAGGAGAGCCCTTTGACCGCTACCCGTCGTGCACCTCCCTCCCAACGTCTCCATTAATGGCGCCCGAGCTCCTGTTCTACGGCGTGGCTATATGTCTCACTGGACTGAGATTTAAGAGAGAAAAATGAAAATCTGAAAAAGAAAGTTTTGCACGGATCTTGATGTAAGATCCGACGGACCTATATAGCATCGACTGCGACTTATAGCAAGCATGATGAATATAAGTACGATGACAGTGGATAATAATTGTCTTACATATTTAGAAACATAATAAAAAAAGCCACATGCGGCAATGCCCGAAATACACAAGGGCAAAAGAAGAAGGAAGACAACGATCTGGCTTGCTGATCTCTACTTTCTTGATGCGTTGCTGCAGGCCGCGGGAACTAGTCTTCGCGGCGAGCGGCGACGAGCTCTTTCTTGTCCTCAAGATGCTGCTTGAGAGCATCCATGGATTCCTCCACCAGCCTTCTGCGCTCGATGCGCAGCTTGTTATTCTCGTCCATAAGTTTCTCGACGATCACGCCTGTCCTCTTCAACAAGGCAGTGGTCTGCTCCTGCTGCTCCGCACTTCCGACGATCTTCGCCCTCAGCAGGTCGCGCTCGGCCCGGAGCTTCGCATTGCTCTCATTTAGTTGCCGGATGACGTCGATAGACTGTTCAAACGAGGCTTGCAGGTCATCCTGCAACCTCGCCCACCTGGAGATCTAATCCATCTGCCTATGGACGAGGGAACGCATGCGCCTGTAAGAGTCCTCGCCTGCCCGCGAGGCATTTTCCCAGGCCGCCGTGGCAAGGCAGGACATCTCTGCTGCATTCGCGGTGCGGCGGGACATCTCTTATGCTTCCGCAGCGCGGCCGGACCAGTCTGCTGCATCGACGGCGCGGTGGGTCCTCCGTGCTGCTTCGGCGACACGGTAGGACCTCTCTACTGCTATGGCCGTGCGGCAGGACATGTTGGCTGCTATTGCGGCGAGGCGGGACATCTCTCATGCTCCCGCTTCCAGGCTCGCCTCTAGCTGGTGGCAATCTCTCGACCCAGAACTCACGCTGGCCATGGAGGACGCAAGGGAACGATGATGAATGACTTGTTTGTTTTTGACTTTTTGTGGATGAGGAGTTGAGGAGGAATGTGCAATCATCTTGGAGTAGTAGTATTTATAACCGCGTAGTAATACGCTCCTAAGTGGGAAACCATTTAGGTTTTGATCGGTGTGAACAGGTTTGCAATTTGGAATGTGACGAGATGCATGCTCAAAATTTACTGACGGTTATAAGTGGGGCACTATTCCCGGAAGGCGTAACGTGGGCACGTACGCCTTCTCGGCCGCGTACGTGGCGTTTGCACCATAGGGTGCACCGCAATAGGCAATGTCATCACATGTCTTTTAATTAGAATGAGTGTGCCCGTCTAGCGCACACACGTTGATCTATCTAACGGTTTCAGTTTGTTGTGGCTAATCGCAAACAGTTCATCCATGTGAAGTGTATGCCATTAATCGCAGACACTTTGATCTGGCTTACCCGTTTCTGTTCTGTTGCCTAATCGCAAACAGTTAATCCTTCTTAAGCGTATGCCCTCAATCACACACACCTTGATCTGGCTGACCATTTCTTTTGTGTTGCCTAATCACAAACAGTTCATCCGAGTGAACCGTATGCTGTATATCGCACACACCTTCATCTGGCTGCCCGTTTCTTTTGTGTTGCCTAATCACAAACAGTTCATCCGAGTGAACCGTATGCTCTATATCACACACACCTTCATCAGGCTGCCCGTTTCTTTTGTTCTGCCTCATCGCAAACAGTTCATTGGACTGAACCGTATGCCCTGGATTGCACATCGCATCCTCCATCGCAAACGTTTTCAACTTTTTTGACGGTTTTCATACAGCACCGTTTGCGATTATGGCATCGCACACAGTTTCTCGAAGGGTCTCTGATCGTAGTGTCGCATTAGCAGCATCCTGCAGTAGTGTTGGTCATATGATGCTTGTAAGAGAGGATGGCTAAAGGGTTGCAGGCCTATTCTCTTCATTGATGGTTGTCATATGAAAACAAGGTTTAAAGGGGTGCTCCTTAGTGCTGTTGGAATTGATCCTAATGACTGCATTTTCTCCATTGCAATGGGCTGGGTGGAAGTAGAATGCAAAGGTTCATGGGAGTGGTTTTTGACCACTCTAAAAGATGATCTAAACATTACAAACACAACTCCTTTCACAGTTATGATTGACAAGCAGAAAGGGTTAATAAATGATGTGCACAAGGTTTGGCCAGATGCAGAACACAGGTTTTGTGTGAGGCATATTTACCAAAATTTTAATGAGAAGCACAAAGGAGAGGTACTGAAGCAAGATCTGTGGGCCATTGCAAGATCACCAAACAAGGTGAAGTGGAGAGAGATCTGTCAGAAAATGGATGATCACTGCCCAGCTGCCTTCCACTGGACTGAGAGACTTGAGCCAAACACATGGTGCAAGGCATTTTTCAGGGAATTTCCCAAATGTGACATCCTGCTGAACAATAACTCTGAAGTGTTTAACAGCTACATTCTTGATGGCAGAGAGATGGCAGTGCTTAGTATGCTTGAATATATCTTCTACAAGATCATGCACAGGCTAGTGAGTAAACAAAGGGAAGCTATAGAAAAGTGGGTAGGGCAGAGAATATGCCCAAAGATTCAGAAGAAATTGGATAAGAACACAGAGTTTGCTGCAAACTGCCATGTATCTGAAGTTGGCCAACAAATGTTCAGAGTACAGTCTGGTAACAATAGTTACACAGTGGATCTTGCTTTGCACACATGTGATTGTAGAAGATGGCAGTTGTCTGGAGTACCATGTGGTCATTGTATAGCATGTTGCAGGGAGGAGAGGATTAACCCAGAGACAATGGTTCATGACTGTTATACAGTTCAGACATATCTCAAGGCATATGGATACACTCTTGTTCCTCTTGCAGACCCAAAGCATTGGGAGAAACAGAATGGGTACAAGGTGCATCCACCAGTGTTTACTAAACAGTTGGGAAGGCCCAAGAAAAATAGGAAGAAGGCACCAGAGGAGAAGATCAAGAATGGTGTTAGGGTTTTGAACAGAAAAGGTGTTGCAATGCACTGCTTAATCTGTGGCAGAGCAGATCACAACAGAAAGGGGCACTACAAATGGCAGGAAACTCTCATTCAAGATGAGACAGAGGTGGTTGATGAAAGCTATGATGACCCTACCTTTCTTCAGGTATATGCTAGTTAACTGAACTGAACTGCCTTTGTACTGTACTTGTCTCATTGTAGAACTTAACTACATAGAACTTAATGTGCTTAAATGACATTTTGCAGAACATTTTCCCAAACAACGTAGACCCTCTGTTGGATCCAATTGGTTCACCAAGAAGTATGGTTTACACCATGGCTCAAAGAGAAATTGGTACAAGAGCTCCTTAAAGGGCATATGGCCCACTACCACAACAGTCTTCCTTTGTTGCTGCTGCTGGTGCTGCAATACCTCAGCCAGTGGTCACCACAGAGATGATCATTGGTAGGCAGACAAGGGCAAACACAGTAGCTCAAAGAGAAGAAGGAAGAGCAAATAAAAGATAAAGAAATGCACCTCTTGGTGCAGGCAGAGGAACAGGTGCAGCTCCAGATGCAGTAATAGGAAGAGGTGCAGCTCCAAATGCAGGCACAGGAAGAGGAGCAGCTCCAAATGCAGGCACAGGAAGAGGAGCAGCTCCAAATGCAGGCAGAGGAAGAGGTGCAGCTCCAGCTGCAGGCAGAGGAAGAGCTACAACTCCAAATGCAGGCAGTGGAAGAGGTGCTGCTCCAAATGCAGGCAAAGGAAGATGTTCAACTCCAAATGCAGGCAGAGGAAGAGGTTCTGCTCCAAATGCAGACAGAGGAAGAGGTACTGCTCCAGTTACAGGCAGAGGAAGAGGTGCTGCTCTAGTTCCAGGTGAGAGGGCATGGTGGCTGTTGTTTGGAGATGACAGGATTAGGCAAATACCTGGTCTCAATGCACCTGCTCCCTGATTAGCTGGCTGTTGCAAGTGCTATTTTTTGTAAAGGCCTAGAGTGATGTAACTTAATGACAGGCCTATTAAGTATGCCAAACAGTGGCATCAAGTGGCAAGAATTGCCTTTTTTATGGCAAAACAGTGGCAACCATTGCCCTTTTTGTAACTTAACCAAACTAGCACTATGAGCTATATGAGCTAGTTAATGCATGCTGTTGTAGTTAACTGAATATGCTCAATGACAGGCATGTTAACTGAATTTGAATGCATGCAGTTGTAGTTATCTGAATTTTATTGCCTGCTGTGGTAGTTAACTGAATGTGCACAATGGTGTAGTTAAAAAAAATTGAAAACAAAAAATATTCTTCTACTTATTTGAATGTGCACAATGAGCTAGCTAACTGACTGTGCACAATGATGTACTTAAAAAAATTGAAAACAAAAAATTTGGCCTGGGGCTCGAACCCAGGACCTGTGGTTTATAACGCTGCATGCAATGCCAGTGGGATAGAGGTAGTGATTTGTTCTAGTAGCACCTTTGGATATACATATTGTTATTTTTTTGGTCCTGCATTTAAGCGTGCATTACGGCCTCTATGTAACGACCGAGGGTACCATAGCGTAGTCGTTTCGGTTTCCTCTCCTTTAAGACGTGGCGACCTGCCGTTCTCCCTCTCCACTCACCGCTCGCACACCCCACTCCTCCCCCACTCCCTGTGCCAACCACCCAAGAAACCCCTCTCGACGACCACGCCACCGCCGCCTCCATGGACCAAAGTCTCGGATGGCAGAAAGCCGTCGAAGAGTTGGCCGGCGACAACTAGGAGATTCGCGCGCAATACAGGGAGATCGCGCGGTGGTTCCCAAGTGTTCGGATGATGAGGATCCACGCACGAGGTCTCGTCAAGGTGATGACGGATGCTGAGAAGCTCCGTGCCTTCCCCGGCGGCTTCGACGTTCCTCCGGTGACCATCCTCCTCTAGGCAATGTGCGAGGTTCAGCGCTCCCCGACCCCAGGCAGCGCGCCCGCTGGTGGATGTACCGCTCATCCACCACGGCACCGGCCCAGCCGGATGCAGAGCGTGTTGTGTCCAGGGCTGAGCACGTCAACGACGTCGTGATTGCCCTGCCGGCGCCCGTCAACACCACCTAGTGGGACCGCCAAGGTCCATCTGTCCTCCTCGGGCCAGACGACGACTCCGACGATGACTCATCTGACGAGGAAGTGCTGGAGGTCATCGTTCTGTCAGACGATGAGCTGGAGGTGCAGATCGTTGCGCCGGTCGGAGCCGCTGTGGAGGGTGGACGCAACGTTCCCATTGAGGTGGACGACCTGCCAGATGTGCCTGAATCCGTCATCATCAAGCAGGAGGTTGAGGAGGATGGTGTGGCGCCGGCTGTTCAGGAGGTGAAGAAGAAGAAGAGAGCAGCAGTGAAGAGGGCAGCTGTTGTGGAGGTGCGCCGCTCCGAGCTCCTGAAGCTGCTCAAGGAGTGAAGAATGCTGGGTCTGCAGATCGTTCTGCTTAGGTATGCTGTTATATCACAGCATATAAGTTAGAAATATGATGCTGTTAGGTAGGTATGCTGATATATAACAGCATATAAGTTAGTAAGATGGGGTTGTTAGCTAGGTATGCTGTTATATCATCACAGCATATAAGTTAGAACTCTTTTGGACATGCTATGGTTAGGTGTGCTACTATATACAACACATAAGTTATCTGTAATTATGTGGTTTGGAAAGTGGACTATGAATATGCATGATGTTGGTATGCAACTCGAGTGCTTTTGCTAAAAATGTGGTGTGCTGCACTGCTTTGCTGCAAATGTTGCATTCAGTACTACTTTATTTGTTTCTTTGTGCATGTGGATAGCTTGATATACCAAATGTAGCACTTACTATAAATAGCATTTTGTACTTACATATGGTACATCATGCAGAAATTCAGTTATCAAACTGAATTTTCAGTGAAAATTCAGTTAAGATTAAGTTCAGTTAAATTAAAATTCAGTTAAGTTAAATTCAGTTTAGTTAGGATTCAGTTAACTTAAAATTCAAGTTAAGTTAAAATTCAGTTAAGTTAAATTCAGTTAAGTTCAGTACAATTCAGTTAAGTTTAGTTTAAATTATCAGTCAAATTCAGTACAATTCATGACAATTCAGTTAAATTTGGTTAAAATTCAGTCAAATTCAGTACAATTCAGTTGAGTTTAGTTAAATTTCACTGAATTGAATACCATTGCTGGACTAAGTACGAAATGTGGGCCTAATAATGGGCTTGTTTATTACTTTTGTCACTAACATTTGACTCTAATATTGGGCCTACCTACCACCATTAATCTACTGCCTACCTACCAGCCACCATTTCTACTATATAAAGCACCCCCCCAATTGGCACAAACAACAGTCAAACCCAAACACATCTCTTCTCCTCCCCCCAGCCGCCAAAGAAACCCCTAGGAGAGATGGATCTTGGAGAGGTCGTCGATGAAGAAGAACAGGTGCCCAGGGTAGCCAGGCGCAGAGAGGCAAGAAGGAGGGAGAGAAGGCAACTGGCTCAGCGGATCCTTGCAGCACGCAACCGCAAGGACATGGAGCAGTTCCTGGAGGCATTCCCCCTTGGCTCAAAACCGACTGATGATGATATCATCTACTGGGCAAGGAGGAGGGCAAATTTCCATCCTTTTCAGGTCACTAGGATGAGGTGAAGTAGGATTATGTATCCAGATGAATGAGCTGTTAACTTTCAGTGATCTAGATCTACCTTGCTATCTATGTATGAAATCTGTTGATGCATGCAATGTAATAAATTCTAGATCCTTCTTCTTCTCTGCTATCTGATGCAGTGCATGCAATGTATGCAGAAACTTAATGAAATGCTGGATCTACATTTCTGTGCTCCATGATGCAGTGTATGCAACTTTCAGTTAACTAAACAAAGAACAGTTAACTGAACCATATTCATTTAACATTGTATAACAAATTTCAGTTAACTGCAAAAATAGTGTATACAATAAACATTGTATAACAAATTTCAGTTGACATTATATACAAAAACAGTGTATACCAAATTTCAGTTAACTGGAAAAGCAAATAAGTGAACTGACACAACAAATCAGTAAACTGAACCCAAATTCAGTTAATCAAATCAATACTCACTTAACCGAATCTAGATTCAGATAACTGAATAATAGTTCAGTTAAACAGAAAAGCAATTCAGTTAACTGGCAGAGCAAATCAGTACACTAAATCCAAATTCACTTAACCAAATTCAGATAACTCAAATTCAGATAACATAGTGCATATTAGGTCATTGCATCAAATAGTACAGTGCATCTGGATACAGGGCATCACAGATAACCCAAATTTAGGCAACAATTCACTTAATTAAACAAGTCCACTAATCATCATTAACTAAATTCCATTAGAGCACCAATGGATCACTCAAATTCATCTAGCATCTCCCCAACCTTCCTTATCTTGCACTTTGTGTCCTCCTTATGCTTGAACAGGTCACCAATCATATACTCTAGCTTCTTTACCTCTTTCTTCAGCTGATCCCTTTCTTCCTTCAATTTGTCCCTCTCTTCCATCATTTTGTCCTTCTCTTGCTTCATCTCATCCCTCTCTTTCTCTGCCTTAGCCCTGGCCACCTGATGAATGTTGGTCACTGATTTGTCACCCATTCTCTTCTTCTCAAGTTCTACCTTTAGGTCAGACAGAGCTAGCCTCGTGTTGCCCAATTCAGTAATTGCCTGCTCTTTGTCAGCCACCATCTTAGCAAAATCAAGTTTAAAAAACCTCAGGTCTTTTTCCATCTGTTCCTTCTCTTTCACAACCCTAACATATTCTTCAGCCTGATCAACAGCTTCCCTGATCCTGGATGTGACCTCCTCTTCATACATGTCCCAGATCCTAGCTAGACTGGTCCTCAATTGTGGAGGCCACTCTAGGTCAACCCAATGCACATAGGGGCATTTAGGCCCATCCTAAAATTGTACAGGAAATGCATAATTCAGTTAACTGAAGAAAATATAGTTAATTGGACAAAATTCAGTAACACTGAATCAAAATTCAGTTAACTGGACAAAACTAAGTAAAACTGAATCAAGATTCAGTTAACTGACAGCACATTCAGGTTCTATTTTCACAGAGCCATTTGAGCATTCATGAGCTACTTAAACACTACATATTTGGACAACTAAATAAACTAATCTTCTTCTTACAGCACTATGAACATGGCACAGAATGGCACAACTGAGCACGTTCAATCTCATATGTAAATAAATGGCCAAAGCATGTACAACTATGAAAATGTACTACATCACTACCATCTACATCAACATCTACAACTAAGAACATTTACTAACCTTTTGTGCACAACCCAGGAATCTTCTTCCACTGTCAACAGACTCAAATGTAACAAGCTTCTCACACAGTGCTTGGTGCTCACACCTATCAGGTAGATCTGCAGCAAGGCCTGCCCAACCGGTGCTCTCAATGGTGCGAGGACCCTAAAACCAAATCTGGTCAGAAATCCCATTTTTTCCTAACCCTAGATGCCAGATGAAGGTGGACAGGATCTCACCGGACTGGTGACCGAGTCACCACCTGACGAGCATGAGCTGGATCTGGAATCACTCCAAGAAACCATGGCCGCTTGCTTGCTTGGCGGCGGCAGCTAACTGGACGGCGGCGATGAGCGGAGAGCAGAGCAAGAAACAGAGTGGGAGTGAGCTGCGGGTTGTCTAGATCGGGGGGGGCAGCCGTGTGGTCTCCTTTAATTAATTCAGGTGTTTTCGTGTGTAGTGTGGGTTGATTCAAAGCAACGCCAGGGGCCTCTTTGCAAAATGGCGAGCGCTGACCGGGTCGGCACCCACGCGTCCACATGGCGCTCTGTCATTAGTCAGGACCAAATTTGCACATCTCATGCAAGTTCCAGGACCGGGTAGGGTCAAATTTCAAGTTGTAGGACTAAACCATCACATTCGGTGCAAGTTGTAGGACTCCTGGTGCTTTTAACTCCTTTTTGTAAGAAAAAACAAATGGGGCCGGGCCAGCAGGAGCAACGTGTAGCGCCCTTTGTGAATTTTTATTTCTTAATGAAAAAACAAAGGCGGGCCGGCCCAGCGGAGTGCAGGTGTGCGTCCTCAACGATATCCCACCAAACCCGGCCATCCAAACGACTCGAAGGTTCGATTTAGGCCGGGATTACATAGTTCAGGGTGCAATCGATCGGGATTTTGACTTGGGGGTTCGTTTCACCAAACGTCTACAAGTTTAGGGGAATCTCTACAAAGACTTATATTTAGAAACGGAGGGAGTAAGTTTCAGAAGTTGCACATGGCTGTAATTTAGAAGAGCCCACTGGTGCATAGGTTTAAATTAATTACATCTAACTAATCATCTTCCTGATGAGCTACAGCTACTTGTGATTTGGCATATTTCATTTTATTGTGATAGTTGTAGTCAACCAAGTTTCAGATATTGCACACGTTCTGTCTTCTGTGTTTATGGTCCTGTCAAATATATTGATTGTTGAAGATTGTATTATATAACTCACAAGCAGAACAACAGTCAAGAGGTGTCTTGTTGCTTTGTAACCTGAGGTCTGTGGTGAATTGGTTCCTAAAATCTGGACTCATGACAATTGGTAATAGATTCCTAGTATTTACCCCAACCAGTCCATCTACAAACTATACGCACTTCTTATGATGGAGCATATAAAATTTGAGTATTTGCTAGAAAAATTGTTTTCCCGTTGGAGATGATTTTGTTGTTGTTGAGAAGTTACCGTTGGAGATGCTGTACCGGGCCGAAGCACAGGCCGTAGGCTTCTTTCCTAGCCATAACTCCAGCTGCAGCCTGTCTTCTCACTTGTCATACGTTATCATCTTCTCCAGCACGCTCGCTCTGAGCATGGACAACTCCGGTGAAGTCAGGGACGTACTTTCGTCTACTCTTTTTCACTTTTGCCTCATATGGACAACTCTGGCTCGTCGTCATGTTTGGCCTATCTATACACTACTCTGTGCCAAGAGGTGTCGACAGGAGCTAGCCCCCCTGTGTTGTGGAACGCGGGGACGACGATCCATGGTAGGTTCATTCTCAGTTTTTCTAGAGTTCTTCACAGTGCATCAAGTCAGTTTGGGCCCTTCATTTTTGTGATCCAACCACCTAGATTAGACAATAGTATAGCAGAATTCTTGTAGTAGTATATTTAGCCTCCAAGGGCACGGACAGTTCATTCTCTTTTGTAGCTGTGTGGTAGTATTCAGATCGATTTGGTCTCAAACGATCCCAAGATCGATCTCCTCGACCAACTGAAGCCAGCCGAGGCAGACTACAAGTCTGCATACAAATCAAGTAGAGTACAGATTAGTAGTACTTTTCACTTCGGAGATTGACCGGTAGGCGGCGTCGGGATGATAGTGGGCGGCGGGCGGAGGGCCTGGTGGCGGCAGCTAGCTGGTCATGGACCTTGTTTGATTGTTTCATCGTTATCGTTTTTGTTTCCGGCTGATGCAACCTGTAGGATCTCACTGGCCAACTGAGGCCCCAATTAAATTCCGGCGGTAGAGCACCGACGCGACGGCTCCGTCAGCGAGTGCGTTCACCAGGTGCTCTGCTTCACCGGCGTTTGCACGGCCGAGTGCTTTGTCTCCATCGGTGTCACCCCACAAGGTCACCAACAAGACCTGTTAGAAGGGAGATTGAGGATTGGTGGAATTGTCGTTCGATGTATTGCTTGAGCCTCATGGGCATATATAGGAGTACATGATCTATTTGGAGTACAAGGCAAGCTAGAATATTTCCTAGTCTAACCTATGTTTCCTAATACAATCACGTTACTCAACATCCCCCCGCAGTCACAACGGTAGCGACGCAGATGGTGAGACTGGAGAAAAATCCGAAGGCAAGCCGACGGACACCCCCCACAGTCGTAACGGTCGACACATCACGGAGTTGTGGCTGGAGTGGCAACCGACGAGGTTGCTCAAGCAAGGCGGTAGCCCTTTGTGTCGTTTGTCGATGTAGCCGAGAGCGTGGGTGGTGGAGCCGTGGTCGAGGTAGCTGTGCGAAGATTGCCGTGGTCGATGTCGAGTCGGGGTGGCCGGTGTCGAGGAAGTCGCCATGGAGCCGCGGGCGCAAGACGGCGCCGAGTTAGCATGGGCGCAGTGGTGTCGAAGTAGGGGTGCGCCGGGAAGAAAATGTAGTTGACGACGCGTCGCGGCGGGTTTGCCAAGCTCGGGGACACATCATGGACGAAGGCACGCACCAGTGTTGCCAGCACCGGGCATGCGTAGACGGACGAAGACGAAGTTGATGAAGCGCCGACCAGGCTTGCCTGGTCCGGGGACACGTCGTGGATGAAGGCATGCATCGGTGTTGCCAGCACTGGGCATGCGTAGACGAGGGACCTGCACAAGCTGTACGCCATGTCGGAGAAGTCGGAGGGGCCAGCGGAGAAGAACTCGACGACGATTGCGGCGTCCATCGGCGCGGGGCCGATGTCACCAACGGTGGTCGGAGTAGACGAAGTGGTCGGGGTAGATGATGGCGACGCTGGCAACGGGCTGGTGCTTGGATGAAGACGAAGGGGGGGGGGGCGGCGGCGGCTACGAGGTAGCGGCGGCGGCGGCCAAAGAAGAGCGGCGGCGGCGGCCTGACGGCGGCGGCGCGGGCTAGGTTAGGAGTGCAGCGGCGGTTCTCGAAGTAGGCGAAGAACCCTGACAGCGTGACGAAGACCGGCGCGGACGGTGGCGTTCTCGCACCAAGGAAGACGGCGCGGCGCATACCACGGGAGGTCGACGCGTGGTGATGGCGGAGCGGACCGCGGGCCGCGGCGCTACGGCCCGAAAGGGCGACGCAGCGGCGGCAGGCTGGTCGGGGCGACGGCGGGAAGACCTCTGGGCGGCGGCGAGGACCGCGGCCGCGATGCGACGACCCAAAGGGGCGACACAACGGCGGTTCACGAGTCGGTGCAACCGCGGGGACGACCTCAGGGCGGCGGCGGGGACCGCATATCGCGACACTACGGCCCGAAGGGGCAACGCAGCGGCGACGCACGAGTCGATGCAGCCGCGAGAAGAACCACGGGGCGGCGGCGCTGTGGCTCGACGGGGCGACGCAGCGGCAGCCCGATGCTTGATCGGTGGAGAGGCGCGCTGAACTCGGGGACGATCTTCACGGGACCTGCGGAGGCGCGCGTAACCGACGGGCCAGGTCGGTCGCGCGGCGTAGATGAGGCGGATCGCGGCGGCGAGCGGGTGATCAAGCCGATCGCGCGCGAGGTCGGGGACGCCGCTCGGTGGAGGCGTGGTGGCGGCGGAGTCCGAGATGAAGCCGGCGACGATGGACGGCGTGGGATGTCGTGCGGACGAGCTTGTCAGCACCGGCACCCGGGCTGCCAAAGCAACGCCGGCGCCCGGGCAGGGAGGCCCGAGCGACCAACGAAGCAGCGGCGCCCGAGTTGAGGAAGCCGACGAGCCTGACGTAGCCGTCCTGACGCAGCCGAGGACGAGGCCGGTGTCGTGGTTTTGTCACGGCAGATGTCCTGGAGAAGGACTTAGTCATGGAGCCATCGCTACGGGTTAACTTAAAGGGGTTAAAGCGGACAAGGGACGCAAGAGAGTTTTATACTAGTTCGGCCCCTTACGATGAAGGTAAAAGCCTACGTCTAGTTGTGATGGAATTGCTGGGGTTTCGATGACTAGGGAGCGAATACGCTTTGCCTGAGTCTCGAGTTGTTGTCTGTTCTCCTTGAACGCCGCCGGGTCATCCCCTTATATACATGGGTTGACGCCCGTCGGTTTACAGAATCCCGAGGCCGGCTCATAATTGTGTCCGGCTCGGTCTCTGCTACTTCTATCTTACAACAGAAGTTTACATATCAATGCCGGTTTATGTCTACAGGCCTTAAACCGGCTTTGGGCCCTGGGCCTTCATAAAGTGTCACTGTCTGTCTTCATGGACTTAAGATACAAATGAATTACTTATGGGGTTAACCCGGCCTCTCCTGGCCGGTTTACTCCCAGTGGTAATATCCCCAACATTAGGCCCCAGATTGATTTGAACTGGTTCATGTCAATCCTTAATACTTAAGAAAATTTCTTCTTCAACATCTTCACATAATCTTGTAAACCGCCGTGACATCATCTTCTAGGACCATGGTAAACCGCCGTGACGTCACCTGTTATTCAAACCTGTGTATAATCCACCTTCATTAATGAGCCTCCGACAATCGAGGCGACAGCTCCGCCTCATATCCAAAATTTAGGCTCCTCGATTTTCGCGCCTGACGCTTATCTTTCTGCCCTTATAAATAGGGCCAGGGGGTCTTTCCATTTCCCCCTCATGCCTCTTCGCGTCGTCGTCTTCCTCGCGCTGACCGACCCTCAAGCTCTGCCGCCGCCGTTGTCCTCCGCCTCTGCTCCGACAAAGGCCGCTGCATCAACCTGATCGTATCAGAGAAAGGCGGTGATCCTCCGCTGCTTCCTCCTGCACCAGTAAGTCCCTCTTCTTCTCGCCCTAGATCCGCCATTAGGGTTCAATGTTCTTCATAGCTTGAAGCTATTCTTCCTTCGGTAGCACCATTGGCCGGTTAGATCTGACTATTTTCAGCACCTTTTGTAGTTTAGAATCCTTTCTTCTTGTTAAGGCACCTGCTTGATATCCAACTCATCTGAACTTACTGAACTTTTTGAGCGCTTGATATTAGATCAGATTATATTTTGATTACCCAACACACGGCAGATCTGAAATTCCCATGCCAAACTGTGAAACTTGTTTCTTCCTTCACTTATACACTTTTAATACCAGATTGGGCGGTTTAACTTCATATACAAAATGATGACCCAGTAGATACCATTAGTCCCCTGTTGAACCGCCAATGCATTCATCATTGTACTGTTTCCATTGTCAGACTCCGGTTTACGAATAACCAATTCCGGTTTAACAATATGCTTACATCCTTATACCGCTGTATAGTTGTCCATTGTAAATCTTAAACCGGCAATAATCATGTTTCAGATCTTTCATTGCCATGGCCAAGCAAGTCTATGAATGCAATTGGGCTCCTTCTCGAGTAACCGAAGAACAGTTAAACAATCTTGTTAAAACGGGCGCTTTAGCCAAAAAAGATGTCATCCACTGGAGGGTCCCTGGCCCGGAAAGTCCTCCTACACCCAAGGACGGAGAGGTAGTCGTGTTTTCTGATCATATCAGACAAGGTTTTAGCCCTCCCGGTTCAAAAAATTTCCGGGATGTACTGGCCAGTTTTCAACTGCGCCCTCAAGACATCGGTCCCAATTCTGTGACCAACATCTGCCACTTCCAAGTCTTCTATGAGGCTTATCTGCAAGAGGAACCTACAGTCGAACTGTTTAGGGATTTCTTTCACTTAAACCGTCGCACAAAGTTCTCGGATGGACCCAATACGGAATGGCGATTCAGAAAAGGAAAGAAACCACTTTCTCTCACCCCAAGCTCCACAGTCACCCCAAAGAGTGGAACCAGTCCTAGTTTTATTGCAAGGATACATCTCCACCTGATGAAAACCCCCTGCCGGGTTACCGCCCAGAACGCCTGAGAAACACACATCCTTTTCCTCAAAGGTTGACTGCAAAAGAAAGGGCCAACTATGCTCCTCAATTATCAAAGCTTAGAGCCTTCATGGCGAACAGTTTGACAGGAGTTGATCTTGCTCGTTGCTGGATAAGCTGGAGTATTCTGCCCTTAAGCCGGCGCTTCGGTTTGATGTGTGAGTATACGGGGAGTTTGAAGGATGCTCAGCGGCACATTGACATTCAGCTTACAGATGCAGAAGTCACTAAAGCTGTAAAGAAAATGCTGAACGAACCGGAGGCTGTCTGTGCCCAAACCGGACTACTCCCTTTCTGCGCTTTCAACAAACCGCCAGCTGTAAGAATCATATAATCTTTTTATCTGAAGTTGCTTCTATCCAAATATTCTCTGAAAGTGTGATTATTTTCTGACAGGGTGATGATCCGTTCTGGCACAAGAAACCACAAGACAAACCAGCGAAGCCGCAAGACAAACCGGCGAAGCCAGTTCGTCCAAAGACCAAGGTTGTTAAAAAACCTGCCAAGAAAAGGACCACTGCATCCTCCGATCTACCAGCTGATGACGATGTGGGTAATCGGGAATCAGAGGTAGAACTTGACTCTCTTGGTTCATTTTTCGTACACCTCATTGACAATGATTATTATCAGGACGAAGCTGAAGGCAGTCATGCTGATGACGTAGAGGTAACCATTCTTTCCTCCGATTCAGATCCTCTGCCAACATCAAAAATCTGTCAAGCAAACCGGAAAGTAAAATTTTCTCACCCCCTTTCTTACTTGGACCCAAACTTTTTTTTGAAGACACAGCAGCACGAGGCTCGCCGCACAACCCGACACATCGGCCAGGTAGTTACCTCCGCCGGTTTACCGAATACTCCGGTTCGGAAACGCCTATCAGAGGTCTCTTATACCCTTTGTTGGGGATATTACTACTAGGTATAAACCGGCCAAGATAGCCGGGTTATCCCCATAATGGATTGTTTATACTTAAAGCCCATGAAGACAAGGATAAAGCGGATTACTATAGAGACTTGAAGGCCCAAGGCTCAAAGGTAGATTAAGGCCTGTGGTTATAAACCGCCATGTAATTCATGACTTGTATTATAAGGTATGATGAAGTAGAAACCGAGCCGGTATGTGTATAAACTGGCATCGGGACTCTGTAAGCCGGCGGGCGTCGACCTTTGTATATAAAGGCATGGCCCGGCGGCGGTTCAAGGACAAGAAACAACAGCTCGAGATCTAGGTAAAGTGATTCCGCTCCCTGATCCTCGATACCACAGCAATACCATCACAACTGGACGTAGGCTTTTACCTTCATCGCAAGGGGCCGAACCAGTATAAACTCTCGTGTCCTTTGTCCGGTTTAACCCCTTTTGCCCGGTTTAACCCCTTTAAGCTAACCTGTTGTGATGGCTCCACGACTAAGTCCTTTCGCTAGGACATCTTCCATGACAAACCCACGACAGTTGGCGCCCACCGTGGGGCTATCGCGCGATGGTTTTGAGTTCTTGAAGGGCAATTTCGAAGGCTCAAGGGATACACCGTGGGCCAGATGACCAAGAGTCGTCGCGGCAAACTCTACATCGACGACGCAGGCTGGGGCCCCGAGGCCGGCTCAATCGAGTACGGGTACCGGGTCCCCTTTGGAGGAATTCATGTCTTCATCGGCAAGATCGGCGAACCGGGCCCTGAGCCGGACATCTGCACCAACCTCGTCGAGACGGCTCAGCGTGCAAGCCCTGCCCGGATTCAGCCCGCCGTGAAGCGTGCGTTCGTAGGATTCATCAATGGTGCGGAACTTGAACCGGCGTCAGATAGCAAGATCGTCGTCTACTCAGATGGCGAGTCGTCCACCGGGGAGACCGAGTCACTGTATCAACTGCAAGATGGCGAGTTTGGGGGCTATTCCGATGGCGACAGTATTCCGGACCGCTTTGAACCGGCGAACCGGGTTGCGATCTTCATGGCTGGAACTCAGCCCACGTTGCAATCTTCATCCGCGGCAGCAGTAGTTTCAGGATCGGCAACTGGGGTGGGAGGCCCCGTGCGCCGGCCGGCCCAAATCTTGTCTGGTTTATTGGACGCCTGGACGACCTTACTGGCCACACAAGTTACCGCCGACACCCAAGATCAGCATAATGCGGAGGTGGCCAAGCTGCAGGATCAGATAACTCAAGCTAAGGAGGACTTAGCAGCTGAAGAAACCAGGACGGCTGAGGAACGGGCCGCTTTAGAGACACAAGCACAACGGATTCAGGCGGAAAATTATCGACTCCTGTTGGATCAGAACGCTTCAAACGACGTGTTAAGGAGAAGGCATCGGTCACGACTACCACCGGTTTATGAGGCAATGAATCTCTTTAGTACGCCAGGAGCAGGAACCAGTAATCCGGCAGCGGTGAACCGGATCGAGACGCCTAGGACCGGAGCACCGGATCAGCCACGGGCGACGGATCCCCCTGGACGGACCAATAACCCGCTGTAGGATGTACCGGCGCCACCGGGTCACTTCTCCACCCCTTTGGATAACATGATCGCCGCCGCATCACGTTTAGCTGCTATTCCAATGGAGGGTGAATCCCCAGCGGCGGTTGAGACGCGGCGTGCTAGGGATCTTCTTCAGACAGCCATGATGCAGCAGCAGGCTTATTCATATAGCCGAGACAGAATTCATTCAACCCCACGTCCGAGCCGGAGTTATAGCAGGCACATCGATGAACCGGCTGTGTCAAGCAGTGCGCGGAACAGAGACGCTCCTCGAGGACCTAATCCAGCACAGGACCTTCAGCTCACTCCGGTTCGTCCGGTGGCCTCCGTAGAACAAGGCCTTACTTTCAGCTCTTGGGGTGTGCCCTGCCTCGTCCCGGCTTTGCACAACATACGGCTGCCCAAAGATTTCAAGGGCCCCCGTAAGGTACCTAATTACACCGCCAATGTGCCCCCCGAGTCATGGATTGAGAGTTATGAGATGGCTATGGAGATGCTGGATGTGGATGAAGCGGCCTGCGCAAAATATTTTGCTATGATGTTGGATGGAACAGCTCGCACGTGGTTGAAAAGCTTACCAGTTAATTCCGTTGGGTCATGGGCTGAGTTAAAAGACCGGTTTATAGCAAACTTCAAAGACACGTGCAAATAGCCTATGTCAATTGTGGACTTAGCCGTCTGCGTCCAGGGTGAAGGCGAGTCAACAACCCGTTGGGTGCGCCGGGTTTCAGAGATTTTACATTCTTCGGATCGCATCAATGTCGACTCGGCGGTTATAACATTAGAGGGTAATTGTCAGTTCCAGCCTTTAAAGTTGAAGTTGGGATGGCTCAAGCGTCACTGCAATGACATGGGAACACTTATGGCTGCTCTGGTTAAGTATGCTGATTCTGATAGTACCAAGGACCCCGAGTCTGACGACGATAAGACAGGGAAGGGAAAGAAGAGCGGCAACGCCAAGGGGCAGACGCATAATCCGTCGAACCATAATCCGACGGGCCACAATAATAATGGTAAGCGGAAAGCAGATCATAATTCAGATTTTGTGGCTAACACCAACACACAGAGCAATGGTCAGCGTCATAAACGAAAGCCGCCCTCAAGAAGGGCAGAGCCCAGTCCTAATTCGGAACGCCTGAATTTCCTGTTGAACCAGCCTTGCCCGAAGCATTCATTGCAGGACAAACCGGCCACGCACCTTTGGAAGGATTGTTATATCATGCGAGAATTCAAAAATTCAGATTTCTTCCAGAATGATCATGGACCGTCCGGCGGTTCAGGGTCCGGGTCCTATGGGCCGGGTTATGGAGGAGGCAACTCCGGTTCAGGATTCCAAGGCAACCAGGGTGGACATGGCAATCAGGGCAATCAGAGCAACCAGGGTGGTTATAACCAACAGGGACAGCAGCAGCAACAGTCAGGATACCAAAGTCACCCAAAGCAGTTGAATAGTGGACAGTACCACGTTTTCACCACCAGCTTATGCAAACGCGATCAGAAGCTTCATAAACGAGCGGTGAACTCGGTTGAACCGGCAGTACCTCACTATTTGCGATGGTCTGAGCAGCCTATCGTCTGGAGCCGAGAGGATCACCCGCCCCGGATTGACAATCCAGGTCATTTGGTGTTGGTGGTGGCGCCTCAGGTTGGAGGTTACAAGTTCACTAAGGTGCTCATGGATGGAGGCAGCAGTATCAACATCTTATATTATGACACCTTCCGTCGTATGGGGTTGACAGATAAGAATCTTAAACCGTCGAACACTGTTTTCCATGGTGTGGTGCCTGGCAAATCAGCTTATCTGGTTGGTAAAATAGCTCTGGACTTTGTGTTTGGAGATGAGTATGACTCAAGAACAGAGACATTGACTTTCGAAGTGGTGAAAATCCACAGCCCGTATCATGCCCTGTTTGGACGGCCGGCTTATGCTAAGTTCATGGCACGACCCTGTTATGTCTATCTGCAGCTTAAGATGCCGGATCATAAAGGGACTATCACAGTACATGGAAGCCGCAAGATTGCTTTGGAGTGTGAGGAAGGTGATGCGGCCTATGCTGAGTCGGTTTGTGCAACAGAGGAGTTGAAGTTTTATAAGGACAACGTTGATCCGGCGGATATGACTTCTTTGAAGAAACCAACCACAAAGCATGATCCGGCCTTGAAGTTTAAATCGGCTGATGAGACTAAGACGGTTGATTTTGTGCCCGGCGATTCATCCAAACAGTTCATCATCAGTGCAAATCTGGATCCGAAATAGGAAAGCGCGCTCATCGAGTTCATCCATGAGAATCGGGATATCTTTGCATGGAAGCCTTCTGACATGCCAGGTGTACCGAGGGAACTCGCTGAGCACACCCTTAATATTGATCCCAAGTTTAAACCGGTCCGACAATTCCTTCGCCGGTTCAATGAAGAGAGGCGCAAGGCCATTGGTGAGGAGGTAGCTCAGCTCTTGGCGGCAGGGTTCATTGTTGAAGTGTTTCATCCGGAGTGGTTGGCTAATCCGGTGTTGGTGCTTAAGAAGAATGGCACCTGGCGTATGTGTGTGGATTACACGAACTTGAACAAAGCATGTCCAGCTGATCCTTTTGCCCTCCCCCGTATCGATCAAATCATTGATGCTACAGTAGGTTGTGAGCGTTTGAGTTTTCTGGATGCTTATTCAGGTTATCATCAGATCAAGATGGCAGTTAAGGACTAGGAGAAGACAGCTTTTATAACTCCCTTTGGGGCCTTCTGCTATGTGTCTATGCCCTTTGGGCTCAAGAGTGCCCAGGCAACTTATCAGCGTTGTGTTCAGAATTGTCTTCATAACCAGATTGGGCGCAACGTTCATGCTTATGTGGATGATATTGTGGTGAAGTCCAGGAAGGAGGAAACATTAATAGATGATTTAAAGGAGACCTTTGGTAACCTCCGGGTTTATAAGATGATGCTCAACCCGGCCAAGTGTGTTTTTGGTGTGCCAGCAGGCAAGCTTTTGGGTTTTCTGGTGTCTAACAGGGCATTGAAGCTAATCCGGAGAAGATCAAGGCCATTACTTCACTGGCTAAACTGAAATGCATCAATGATGTTCAGCGACTGGCAGGCCGGATTGCAGCATTGAGCCGGTTTATAAGTCGTCTCGGGGAGAAGGCCATCCCTTTACATCAAATGCTGAAGAAAACGGACAACTTTGTCTGGAGTGATGCGGCTAATGAAGCGTTTGAGGCTCTAAAGTGGCAGCTTGCCGAACCACCTGTTCTTGCTGCTCCCATTGACAAGGAACCATTGCTATTATATGTGGCTGCTAATGCTCGGGCTGTCAGCGTGGCTATTGTGGTGGAGCGCAAGGAGGCAGGAAAGGAGTATCCGGTTCAACGGCCGGTTTATTATATCAGTGAGGTGCTCATTGAGTCAAAATAGAGATATCCACATTGGCAGAAGCTTGTATATGGGGTTTTTATGGCGAGCCGAAAGCTGAAGCAATACTTTCAGGGCCATCCCATTACTGTGGTCAGCTCTGCTCCTTTGGGAGATATCATCCATAACAGAGAAGCGACTGGCCGGGTTGCCAAGTGGGCTATTGAGCTTGGGCCTTTTGGATTAAAATATATGCCTCGCACGGCCGTTAAGTCTCAAGCACTCGTGGATTTTATCAATGACTGGACGGAGTTGCAAGCGCCGGAGGATAGACCGGATAACACATACTGGACGATTCATTTTGACGGATCCAGGCAATTGGAGGGCTCGGGGGCTGGAGTGGTTCTTACTTCCCCTCGAGGTGACAAATTTTGTTATGTTCTCCGCTTGATGTTTCCTTGTACTAATAATGCAGCTGAGTACGAGGCCTTGCTCCATGGTCTTCGGATGGCTAAGGAGATGAATCTGAGTCAGGTTAAATGTTTTGGTGACTCAGACCTAGTGGTTCAACAAGTGTGTGGCACTTGGGACTCCAAGGACCCCCTCATGGCAGCGTATCGTCGAGAGGTGGATATTATTGCAGGTCATTTTAAGGGTTATCAGGTTGATCATGTAGACCGGCGAAAGAATGAAGCGGCGGACGCTTTAAGCCGGCTGGGCTCCCAGCGTAAACCGGTGCCGCCCAATGTTTTTCTTGATGTTTTGCATAACCCGTCAGTCAAGCTACCCACGGAGGAGGACTTAGCTATTCCTGATCCGGAGGATCAGTTGGTAGTGGCGCTTCATGTCACCCCGGATTGGACGATCCCGTATCTGGCGTATATGAATCGGGGTGAGTTACCAGATGATGAAGTTCTGGCCAGGCAGATAATCCGGCGTTCCAAGTCCATGACTATTGACAATGGCGAGCTACATCATTGCAGTGTTTCAGGGGTTTTTCAACGTTGTGTTTCTCCGGAAGAAGGTCATGAAATTTTGCGCGAAATACACGAAGGTGATTGTGGTCATCATGCCGGTTCAAAGTCCCTGGTGGCTAAGGCTTTTCGTCACGGTTTCTATTGGCTGACAGCTCATGCTGATGCGGAGGACTTGGTCAAAAGGTGTGATGGCTGTCAGAAGTTTGCACGCCGAGCTCATGTTTCGGCTCAGGAGTTGAGGATTATTCCAATTACCTGGTCGTTTGCAACCTGGGGGCTTGACATGGTTGGACCCTTTAAGAGGTCTAAGGATAAGAAGACCCACCTCTTGGTGGCGGTTGATAAATTTACCAAGTGGGTGGAGGCAGAGCTAGTTAGCAAGTGTGATGCAGCCACGGCGGTTCAGTTTATAAAGAGGGTGATATTCCGTTTTGGTTTTCCACACAGCATTATAACAGACAATGGCACGAATTTGTCCAAGGGTGCTATGGAGGAGTTCTGTCAAAGAGAGCACATCCGTCTTGATGTGTCTTCAGTGGCCCACCCCCAGTCTAATGGCCAAGCGGAGAGAGCTAATCAGGAAATCTTGAAGGGGATCAAGCCCCGCCTTATGGTTCCTTTGCAGAGGACACCGGGTTGTTGGGTTGAAGAGTTGCCTTCCGTTTTATGGAGCATTAACACCACCCCCAATAGATCTACGGGTTATACGCCCTTCTTCATGGTTTATGGAGCGGAAGCTGTCCTTCCAAGCGATATTCGTCATGACTCACCACGAGTGGCAGCTTATGTTGAAGCAGATAATGAAAGAGCACGCCAGGATGCGTTGGACCTGTTGGATGAGAAACGGGACGTAGCGGCGGCTCGCTCGGCGATTTATCAGCAAGACCTGCGGCGTTATCACAGTCGCCGAGTTAAAACCAGAGCTTTTCAAGAAGGCGATCTGGTGCTTCGGCTTATCCAAGATCAGACCGATATGCACAAGTTATCCCCGCCTTGGGAAGGGCCCTTTGTGGTCAGCAAGAATCTGAAAAACGGATCATATTACCTCATTGATGTTCGAGAGCATAAAGACTCACGCAAGTCAGAGGAGGAGACGATCCGGCCGTGGAACATAGCTCATATGCGGCCTTACTACACCTGAGCCATCGGCTCCTATCATGTACATATTTTGACGATGTATATATTATGATCAATACAATAAACCGGAGCCCCAGCTAAAGCGGGGTATCTGTTGTTCCCATATCATGAGTGGTTACACGGAGGTTTCTGTTTGGAAAGCGACATCCGGTTTACCCTTTGATTCAGCTTCTGCAGCAATCTATCAACCTAAGTCACTTGGGGGCTTGGTCATATTTGAACCATAGCTACACCTCTTGGCTGGCTCAAGGCCACGAAAGATAGTCACTTGGGGGCTTGGTCATATTTGAACCATAGCTACACCTCTTGGCTGGCTCAAAAGCCACGACAGTAAGTCACTTGGGGGCTTGGTTGTATTCAAACCATAGCTACACCACTTGGCTGGCTCAAAAGCCACGACGGTAAGTCACTGGGGGGCTTGGTTGTGTACAAACCATAGCTACACCTTTTGGCTGGCGCAATGCCATTACATGGGGACCAA
Organism: Triticum aestivum; assembly: GCF_018294505.1. Classification (NCBI taxonomy): domain Eukaryota; kingdom Viridiplantae; phylum Streptophyta; class Magnoliopsida; order Poales; family Poaceae; genus Triticum; species Triticum aestivum. Next base: position 149,523,446 of record NC_057814.1, read on the forward strand.
AGAGTGTTGTCAACAACAACTCAAACATAGGCACCCCGGGTTAATCTGCCTTTATTAAGTAAGTCACTCCGCCCAGGTAAGCCTGGTATGACCCGCCAACTTGACAAGTCAATCGCATATGACCCTGAACTTGTCAATGATAGACCGGCGATTGGTTAAAGACGGAGGACCTTCTTAAAAGGCTTTGTAAAACGGTTTAACTCAGTGGCCTGGCAGCCCATGAAAAGCCTCACATTTGGGCCTGGCAGCCCTTGAAAAGCCTCGACTACAAGTTTTCCTCTGGTTTTTTATTGGTCAGTTTTTTGTTTCTCCCTTGTTAAAGTTTTGAGCTAAGCCGACGTCCCATGGCCCGGCCTGATTATAAGTCATTCGTATGAACCGGTGGTTATCATAACCCGGCATCACTTATTATATACCAGCATAACATGGTTTGAGTTATCAATACTCATTATTTGGGTCGTCACCCTTATTACAAGAATGTTGGTAAACCAACAAAGTGATTCAATATCACAGGTATGATATGTTTCATATTTCATTATTTAAAGCTAATGGTTATCAACCTTGGTTATATATTGGGCATTATGACCCGTCCGGCGGTAAACCGCCGGGACAGTTTTTACTTTGTTTTATGCAGAGATAGGCCGGTATAAACCGATAAAGATCATCAGCAAATATAGCATGACGGATTAAAAATATTGTGTGCGACAAGTATGCACGATGGCATATCAGATCAGTTGTTCAAGCTAGCCTATTACAAGGCATTCTGATTGCCCAAAAGAATGATTGTTTTTCAAGGATAACAAAAGGAACAAATTAAACCGGCTTCCGGATTATGATTCTGCTTCAGGTTGATGTGAAGGTTGCGGATCTTCCTGTGCCAGTTCATCCTCCTTCTCTCCACCCAATGGCTGGAAGTTAATAGTTGTCCAATCAATCCCTGTTAAGGCTTGAAAGACAGCTTCGTCGTGTATAAGATCAGACGGTTCAACATCAGGAGCGTAAGTGTGCTTACGGATCGGCGGGATCAGATTTTCCACATCATAAGTTGGAGCACTTATTCGCTTGCCGCTGGCATCATATACATTCTAATAAATTGACAAGTTAGTATCTTCAGCCAACTTACTTGCCAGTGGTCGCATCTCTCTCGTGACAGCCCGGAGATCATCATTGCTGAATTCTGAACCGTCCTCTTTTTGGCTTGGATAACCATTACCAATGTCTTCCGGATCAAGGTCAGAGATCCAGGCCTTGGCACGCGTCAGTGCAGTAAGGGCACCGGACCTAGCAGCGGATTTCTTCAATTCCACAATCCAGGCAGGCATCATAGACAATTTTTCCAGTGTTTCCTTGATTAGCGACGGTGGCGGATGGTTATTGGAAGCTGTGCAGATGGCCCGTTGCGCGCCGGTATAAAGCTGCTCTGCCAAAGTATAGACGGCCTTCAATTTTTTGTGCGTATCTGTGCCAAGATGAGTAACACGGCTACCTGCAAAAGGATCAAATTTTTATTAAACCGGAAGTTTTTATAGCTGGTGTTGTTACAGATTGGTGAAGAGGTTGTTACCAAAGATGGCAGAGGTCATAGCATCAATCTGCCGCTTCAGGCTGCTCAGTTCCTCTGTGGCCGGTTTAAGGGCGTTTTCTGCATCTTCTGCCCGCTTTAACAAGGTGGCTTTTTCACTTTCCCAATCTGCCCGTTCGCCTTTGAAGGAATCCTTCAGCTAGTCCATGGTTGTTAAAGCGGTGGTCAGCGTGCTCTTGACTTTGCAAGTTTCATCTTGCTGAGACATAATGTTCCCTTGGAGATCAGTGATTTGGAAGTCTTTTTTGGACAACTCAGTCTGCAACATACAGATAATAAATTACAACATTTAAAGTCTCAAGCACATAACAAGTTATTTACTTGACACTTGGGGGCTAATGCGGATTGCTTCTTATCAGCTATTCATTTAAAGTCTCAAGCACATAACAAGTTATCTACTTGACACTTGGGGGCTAATGTGTATTCATTCAAATTCAGATGGATTGTCATCATTATAAGTGGTGAGATTAATAGGATGTACCGGTTCATTCTAAAAGATATAAGCCGGTTCATGGGGGCCACACCAGCAAAATGCAAATATCGATTCAAGACCCGGTTCAAACCAATGTTATGAACCGGCCCTTGGGGGCTACTAGAGTTGATATATTGGACCAGTTCTAACAAAAGGACTATTGGAATATTTATGCAAAGGGAAAGTGACATCTACCTCATACCGCTCCTTCATCAGGCCTACTAAACCGGCTTCAAAGTCGCGGTTTGTATACAGGCGGTTTAGAAAACCAGAATGTAGTTCTTGAGCGCTGAGGTTGGAATAGTTGGATAGCTCGGATTTCCATTTCCCTTTATCCATAACAGAAATTTCTTTGGCGCTATGCTTTGATAAAGCGACAGGATGACCAGGGGAGCTGAAACCAAGGCCAGTTACGACAACATCGTCGTCTGTAGTCTTGGCAGGACTTAGCGGTTTATCAGATGCTTTTGCCGGGCTCGGCGGATCAACAGTTGGACTAAGTGGATCAGCTGACTGGCTTGGCGGATTATTTTCTACCGGTTCAACAAGTGTATCAGTTGCTTGAGGTTCCGGATTATCCATAACAGTGTTAGCCTCCGAGTCAGTAGCCTCTGGGATTTCCTCCGGCTCAGTAGCTGGTTCATGGTCGGTTGGCCTATTCAATCTAGCCTTCTTGCTTGGTCTGGCTTTAGCACTGAAAGAGAGCAGACACGAAGATCAATATGACAAAATAATACAAGACCAAAGAGTTAAGAGTATATTATGCTTACCCAGGGACGGTTTTCAGGGGAGGAAGTTGTGTCGCTGACGACTGACCATAAGATGAATGGGAAGTTCCCTGATAATTTGAGTCAGATGGATTAAGAGGATATCGGATGTAACCCTTTTTAGGGTAAAGGATATGAGGAGTATAAGCAACCTCTTGGCGGCATTTGCGAACCGGCGAATTTGGTAAACCGGAGGAGGACACCACTTGGCCGCTATGTCGAGTTGTGCGGCGAGCTTCATGTTGCTGTGTCTTTAAAAGAAAGTGCGGGTCCACATAAGAAAGGGGGCATGAAAATTTTACTTTCCGAATGGCTCGACGGATTCTTGGTACTGGCACAAGATCAGAATCAAAAGAAAGAATAGTTACCTCATCAGCATGGCTGGCTTCCGCTTCATCCTGAGAATGATCATTGTCAATAAGGTGTATAAAAAGTGAACTAGGAGAGTCAAGTTCTACCTCTGAATCCGGATCATCATCAATAATAGGCTCGGAAGGTTCAACGTTCCTTCTTTTTGCAGGCTTTTTTGAAGCCTTGATCTTAATCCGAGGATTCTTTATCGGTTTATCTTGTGATTTTCTCTTCCAGAATGGATCATCGGCCTGCATAGACAAATAATAAGTCATCAAAGGAGAAATTTAACAAAGGATGGTTAAAGGCAGAAATACGGAAGATTATACCTTTGGCGGTTTATTGGCAGCATAGAAAGGTGTCGGGTGGTAGGTGCGACATATGCCAGTAAGACGTCGCTGGTGCCTGGAAACGGGATGAGGCGAAGACATGCACGCCGGCGAATCTTACCCAGGTTCGGGGCTCTCCGTGGAGATAACACCCCTAGTCCTGCTCTGCGGGGTCTCCGCATGATCACTAGATCAAAACAAGTAGCTACAATGCTCCTTGAGCTGTTGGGTTAGAGGGAGAAGAAGGGCAAGGCTAGCTCTCCTTTTCTCTCTAGGTGGTGTGTGTCATTCTATGAGTCCAACCCTTTGCATGGGTGTCCCGGGGGATTTATATAGGCCTACCCCCCAGGGGTACAATGGTAATCCGGCTGGGCACGGGTCCCAGCCGTCAGTGTCTGTGCTCGCCGGCTTCTCCGCCGGCTGTAGGGGCCCGCCGACTGGTGGGTCCCGCCGGCTGCCGGCCTCTTGGCCGACAGGCCGGCCCCGCCGCCTGGGGGCCTTGTCGGCGGCTGGTTACTATTGCCTCGCCCCTGATGACGATGGCTTTGTCGAGGCAAGCGTGGCTACAGTGTCACCGCCTTGCGGGCTCTCACTGTAGCCTCACCTCGTCTTGTCTTCTTAATGATGCACATGTTTCGAGGGAGGGAGATAGCCGGCTATTGGGAGCCGGCTACGCCCCTGGCCGACTAGGGGAGGCCGGGCCGCCTTCGAGTGTCTCTCTGGCTAAAGGGGCCCGCCGCCCGCGGGCCGTACTAGCGCTTGTCGTGGGTGACGTTGAGGTCAACATGGCTACAGTGCCGCGCCAGACGGGGGATGGCTGACCCGTACGGCGCCCTGTGGCCATGCCTGCTTCGGGATCTGGGGGTAGTGGGCTGTACTGCGGCCACGCCCCGTCTTATCACCGTTATGTGGGTGCAGTCTTGGTGGGTGTGGTCTTGGCCGGCTTCTAGGAGTCGGCATTCTTCATGGCCGGCTTCTGGGAGTCGGTCCTCTTGGGGCCGGCTTCGTGGAGTCGACCATCTCTTAGCTTTCTTGGGGAAGGTTTCTGAGACTGGGTCGCCTTCTGGGAGTCGGCCCTGGGGATAGTCGGCCGGGGGAAGGCGGCCCTATGCTTTGTACGCTTGAAGGCTTGAATGGCCCGATAATTTTTCGATGAGCCAGGGGGGTCGGTTAGGCTACCCGTGGCCATTTACTCCGACAGTAGTCCCCGAAGCTGATTGGGCTTCGAGGTTGAGCGGAGGTCGAGAAGCTCGGGCAGCTTCTTATCTTGACGAGCTGGCAGTTGGGAGTCGGCTTCGGTTGGGCGCGCCGTCTTGGTGAAAAAAATTTAAGGTCGGAGGGCGGGAGTCTGTTGGCGCGCGCACCGGGCTGCGGGCTAGCCGCTCGCCGCCTGCGAACCACGTGGCATCCCTTGGCTGAAAAAAGCCTGCCAGCCCACGCGCGTGACAAGACGTCGCTGCAGGTCGGGGGCCCACCACTCCCACGCCCAGGCCCAGGCGCGGATTCTCTGCGGCCAAAAACCGTCCGCACGTCTTCCTACGGCGGTTTTGGCACGTCTTTAGGGCGTAGTAATCGTGGGACGTGGGGGAGTGGGTGCAGTTAATCCCACGTCCCACCCCACGCCTCGCCTCCTCGGCTTCGCCGCACGAGGCTATAAGTAGGGGGAGCAGGGGAAGCGGCAGACGCTCGCACGCTCCTCTCCTCTCCGCCATCTTCTTCCTCGTGCTTCCCCTCATAGCAGCGTCTCGCCGTCGCGCCGTCCCACCATTCTTTTCCCCACCGCCGCGCTCATTCTCACCGGCCTCACGCCGCTATGTAGTACGGCGGGGACTGGGACAGCTCCAACGTCCATGAGGACCACGTTGAGTTCCTCCGCAAGACGCGGCGGCTGCCCGGCGCGGATAAGGTGCGGGTCCGCCTCGCGCCTGAGAGGGAGATCACGCCGGAGCCGGAGGAAGGCGAGCGGGTGGTCTTCCGCTCGCATTTCTTGCGCGGCATCGGCTTGCTAGCGAGCGCTTTCTTCCGTTCTTTTCTTGAATTCTATCAACTCCAGCCGCACCACCTCACCCCGAACACGGTGGTGCTGCTGTCCGCCTTCGTCACCTTGTGCAAAGGCTATCTCGGCGTTCTCCCCACCCTCGAGCTCTGGGGGGAGTTCTTCCAGTCCAAGCTGGGCACACGTATGCAGGGCGTGCCGGCTCAGAGTGGCGCCTTCATCGCGATGCGGAGGGTGGCAGCCGACAACCCCTTCCCCGTCATCACGCTAATCCAGTCGGTGAAGCTCTGGCAGAAGTCATACTTCTACGTGAAGAACGTCGCCCCGCAAGGCGACCACGTCAATTTGCCGGCTTATGTAGCCGGCCCGCCGGCGGGTAGGCGGCCCCAGTGGTCCTATCGGGCCGTGACCCTAACGCCGGCTGGAGCCGCGGCCGTCGCCCGACTGCGGGTGATGATCCAGTCGGAGGGCCTGACTGGGCCCGATTTGCTGGCCGCCTTCGTCATGCGCCGGGTGCTTCCGCTTCAGAGCCGCCCTCACCTGATCTGTCAGATGAGCGGCCAGCTCAATCCGAGTCGGATGTGCACCAAGGACATGCCGCACGACGAGGTGGCCCATATGGTGAATTACCTTGCGAACTGCAAGCTCTCCGCAGAGTGGCAGTTTGGCAAGGAGCCATATTCCCGAGCACATCCGCCGCCCATGGTATGTTCTCTTGTTCCCTTTCTTCTCTTAGTTTTGTCGCCGAGTTCCTTTTAGCCGACTCTGACTAGTTGGCACGTCTCGACAGAGCCCTCTCCTTCGGCCTGCAGGCGGATCGGGGGCGGAGCACCGATTCCTCCCCGACCGGACGGAGCACGACCTGGAGGACCCCGACTTGGGGGCAGCCGCCATGGACGACAACACCGAGGCGGGTGGCGGCCAAGCCGGCGGCGAGGCAGGCGGCTCCGGGCTTGGAGTCAGCTTCGACGACTGGCCGGACGACGACAAGGCGGAAGTCGTCCCATGCCGCCAGTCGGCGTCTGGCCACGGCGCGGGTTCCTCCGCCGCGCCGCCTGCTCGGGGCGGCGGGCAGAAGCGTCGTGCCGCGTCGGGCTTGTTCGGCAGTCGGTCGAAGAAGCCCAAGGGCGGGGCAGCGGCGACCAGGCGGGAAGAGGCGGCCGCGAAGGCGGCCCGCTTCCACAAGGCGGTGAAGCAGCCGCAGACGGTGTCGGCGTAAGTGTATACTCCTTCATGTATTCTTTCTTCTTTTCTCTGTTAATTCCTAAATCCTCATCCTTTCTCAAAAAATCAGGGCTCCACTGTCGCTCGAGTGGGTTGCTGCCGCCTCCGTCGTCGGATCGCCGGGAGGATCCGGGAGCACCACTCGCCGCGTGGACCCCCGTGCCGAGCTTCAGGCGGCGATGGAGCGGAACGCGCAGGAGGCATGGGAGGAGCGGGAGGCGGAGGAGTTGAGGGCGGCCGCTGCCAAGGCGGCGCAGGAGGAGGAGGCGGCGAAGGCGCGCGCCGACGCAGCGGCCAAGGCCCAAGCGGAGGCTGCGGCCACGGCGATGGCGGAGGGGGCCTTGCTAGTCACCCCTCTGCGTGTCACGGCGCCCGAGGCCCCAGAACCCCCGCCAGAAGAAGCCGGCGGTGACCAGCCGGGATTGGGGAGGGAGGACGACATCGTCGTCCCGGAGAGGGAGGCAGCACCGGCCCCGCCGACTGGGGCAACCCAAGGCGGCCGGCCTAACTTGCCGCCTGTGCAATCAGCCGGGGGCGAGCCGGCCGCGAGGACTGATCTGGTGGTCCAGACGCCGTCGCGCCAGCGCGCGGGGAAGGCCGCATCGGAGCCGCAGAAGGCCGCATCCGAGCCGCAGAGGGCCGCGGGCTCCAGCTCGTCAGCCGAGGACATGGAGGCGGCCAGCGCCAGCTCGGGGTGGACGCCGGGTGGGGGGACGGCAGTGATGAACGTGGCCGCGCAGGACGTCCGGAACCGGCTTCAAGCCCAGGCTGCGGCGCTGAGGAAATATAATGACGAGTTCCTTGCGACGCGGGCGGCCATCCGGGTTAGTCTTCTTGTCTTTACTTTTTTGATCTTGATTTCTTCCGTGGGGGCGCGTCAGCGCACCCACTGGGTGTAGTCCCCGAGTTCCGAGTCGGCTGCTGAGCAGGCGGCTTGGAACTTCCTAGCGGGCCTTGTTTTGCTATTCTTGTTCTCATTTGCTCCTCTGCCTGGCTTGCGGGACTACCACAACCTCCGCGCGGCTGCCTTCAACTCCCAGGCTCGGGAGCTGACCCAGAAGACTGCTGACCTATCTAAGAGCCAGGGTAAGTGCTTCGTCTTTTATCTCACGTGGGGGCGCGTCAGCGCACCCACTGGGTGTAGTCCCCGAGATTCGGGCCGACTGCTGAGCAGTCGGGTCGGATCTTCCTTGACGACTTTTTCCTTATTGCTTCTTTCTTTTCTGCCGTCCCTGCAGCGGCCAACGCCGGTCTAAGGGAGCAGCTGGGAGGGACTCAGGCCGCGCTTCGTGCTAAGGAGGCCAAGTTTGCCACCTTGGCGCAGGAGCGTGACCGCCTGGCCAAGAGGTTGGCTGACCAGGAGGAGAGCCACAAGGCGGTCCTGAAGGCGGTGCGGGATAGCGAGGCCACCCTCCAAGCCGAGTATGAGACAGAGGCGGCCAGCTGGGCCGAAGCGAGGCAGACGCTGATCAACGGCTATGGCCAGATCGAAGACTTGGTTGACGGTAGGCCGCCTTCCTCTTCGTCCTTTCTTGCCGCTTGCCGTTTTAGCTCATTTTCTGACTTGGTATTCTTCTCTTCTTTCTCTTTCTTCCTTGCGCAGAGTACTTCCCTGGCTACTCTACCGCCGTCAACCAGGTCGTCAAGGCCCACCGCGAAGCACAAAGGCAGGCTGGCGCCGACATCGCACCAAACGCTCGTCGGTTGCTGGAGGAGCAGCTCTTGGCGATCCAGGCCCGCCTCCGGCCGGCTCATCGCCTGCTCCGCCGGCTTCAGCGTGTTGGAGCGCAGGTGTTGGCCGCTCTCTGGCCTGGTGAAGTGATTCCCCGCACCCCCAGTCGGACTGCCGACTGGCTGGAGGTGGCGGTCGGCCGCTTTGAGGCCTGGAAGGCTTCGGCGGCTCGGTCCGGCGCTAGGCGGGCGCTGGAGTTCGCCAAGGCCTGGTATCCCGAGCTGAGTCTAGACCAGCTAGCCACCTGGCGGCAGGAGGCCGACACGGAGCTAGAGCCGGCGCGGCCGGCTATCATCCAGCGGGCTTCGGCGATCGCCGACTACACCGACACCTCCGCCTTCGCTCCTGAGGTGGATGACAACGGTGTTGCCCAGCCGGAGGAGTGGTTCGGGCTGAACCTGGCAGACGGCGAAGACTCGGCGGAGGAGATCGACTCCAGCGACGAGGGCGAGGAGGAGGAGGAGGAGGGTGAAGACGTCGGGCCAGATGGTGGAGCGGCCGGTCAGCCTCAGCTTGACCGTGCCTCCAGCAACAAGGCACGCGTGGGTGCACCGCCTGCAGCCGACGATGATCAAGCCGAGACCCGCCAGCCAGCCACTCCTCCATGCGGTGGCGCCGTCTCCACCGACCAACCCGGCTCCCACACCGCGCCCTTAGTCTAGTCTGCTGCCTCTATTTTCCTGTTTTACCACTCTTGGAACAGTATTTTGTTAGGTTTGCACAATTCCATCCACTGGGGGTGTATTCGAACTATGTTGATCGCCGGCCTGTTGGGGGCCTTATGTGTAAATATGAATATGCATGTGTTTGGCTTTCCCTTGTTCTTTGCTTTTCATCCTTCTGTTGTTTCCTTTGCCGCCCTCCCTTGGTTGCCGCCTCCCCAGTCGGACAGTTGCTCTGCAATCTGTGGCTGGAGAAGTGCTTGGCCAGTTGGGAGGGCAAGTACTCTAGCTTTGTTGGATTATAGCGAAGTGATTGGGAGGCCGGCCAGCCGGCTGTTTTGACAGCCGGCAAGCATAATTGGAGGCCGTCTTTTCGTTATACAAGTTCGTTAGTCCTTAGCCGTTTTTCGTGTGGGCATCCTTTCTGCCTTTGGCTCTTGCTAGTCGGATAGTCGGTTCTTCGAGCTGCGACTTTCAACAAGAGAGGGCTCGGGTGCCTGCACACTACTTGTCTGACTTCAGGTAGAACTTTAATATAACTTAAGGCGGCCAGTCCCCGGGCCGACTAATCGAACCCGGTGCCAGACAGAAAATCAAACGTAATAATACATTCATGAATATGACACTCGTCATTCATAGATAAAGGAAGGCAGTCCCCGAGTGCTCCTCGGGGGGCCCATTGTTTTGTACTTAATACAAAAGGGTAGCATGATACATACTGCTTTTAACTGTAAAATCTTCTCAGGAGGTTCGCGTTCCATGGTTGCTCCGACTCCTTGCCGGAATCATCCCTCTTGCGTGCTCTTGGTTTTTGTGCGTCGATCAGGTAGTAGGAGTCGTTGCCTAGTGCCTTGCTGATGATGAAAGGGCCTTCCCAAGGGGCCGAGAGCTTGTGCTGGCCAGCTGTTCGCTGGATCAGCCGAAGCACAAGGTCGCCCTCTTGGAAAGATCTTGGCTTGACCTTGCGGTTGTGGTAACGGCGTAACCCCTGCTGGTAGATGGCGGACCGGCTGAGTGCTAACAGCCGGCCTTCTTCCAGCAGGTCGACGCCGTCTTCTCGCGCTTCCCTGGCCTCCGCCTTCGTGTACATGGTGACCCGAGGCGAGTCGAACTCGATGTCGGTTGGGATGATAGCCTCAGCACCATATACAAGGAAGAACGGAGTGAAGCCGGTTGACTTGTTAGGGGTAGTACGCAGACTCCAGAGGACAGCCGGCAGCTCATCGAGCCAGCAGCCGGCCAATCGCTCCAGTGGTACGACCAGTCGGGGCTTGATGCCGGAGGGGATGAGTCCATTTGCTCGCTCGACCTGGCCGTTTGACTGCGGGTGGGCAACGGACGCTAAGTCCAGTCGGATACCCTGCGTCGCGCAGAAACGTGCCAGTGCTCCTTTGGCAAAGTTTGTGTCGTTGTCGGTGATGATGCTGTGCGGCACGCCGTACCGAGTAGTGATGTCGGCAATGAACGTCACGGCAGTCTGCCCGTTCAGCTTCTTGATCGGCTTTGCTTCGATCCACTTGGTAAATTTGTCCACGGCGACAAGCAGATGTGTCAAGCCGCCGCGGGCTGTCTTGAATGGGCCCACCATGTCCAGCCCCCAGACGGCAAAGGGCCAGGTGAGGGGGATGGTCTTGAGTGCAGAAGCCGGCAAGTGTTGCTTGGAACCGAAGACTTGGCATCCCTTGCAGCTCTTGACTATCTCTTTGGCATCTTCCAAAGCAGTCGGCCAAAAGAAACCGTGGCGGAAAGCTTTGGCCACAAGTGATCTTGAGGCTGCGTGGTGGCCGCATTCGCCTTGATGGATATCCTTGAGGATTGCCACTCCTTTCTCTGGCTCGACGCAGCGCTGGAAGAATCCAGTGACACTGCGCTTGACAAGTTCTCTGTTTATTATTGCATAGGCTCCGGCTCGACGTTGCACTAGTCTTGCCGAGATCTCATCAGTCGGCAGCTCTCTATTGACTAGGAAGTTGAGGATGGGCTGGGCCCATGATGGAGCTGTGACTTCTTCTACTGTCAGTACGGCCACTGCGACTCGGGTGGGCGGGTTGGGTGGTGGGGAGTTGGAGTCGGCCACCGCTTCTTGTGTCGCTGCAGTCCCCGGGCCGACTGCTGCAGTTCCCGGACCGGGTTCTGAAGTCCCCGAGCTGCCTGCTGGGTGCCTCCAGTCGGATCCGGCTGCATCAGGGGCAGGCGGTACAAAGCTAGAGTCCGACTCTGGAGACAGCTTGATGGACGGTTTGAGGAGGCGCTGGAAAGAGACACCGGTCGGTATAGCCTGTCGGGTGGAGCCGATCCGCGCCAGGGCATCTGCTTGGTCGTTGTCGGCCGGTGGCACGTGAAGGAACTCGCACCCTTCGAAGTACCCACTGATCTGCTGGACGAGGAATCGATAGCTCGCCATGTTTGCATCCTTGGCGTCCCAGTCGCCAGATGACTGCTGGACCACCAAGTCTGAGTCGCCATAACACAGGATCCGGCGTATGCCGAGTTCTTTGGCTAGCCGGAGCCCGTGTATGAGCGCCTCGTACTCGGCCACGTTGTTGGAGGCGGCGAAGTGGATTTGCAGCGTGTATCTGAGTTTGTCGCCTTTGGGAGAGGTGAGGACGATGCCGGCTCCCAAGCCGGTGCGCGTCTTGGACCCGTCGAAGTGCATCCGCCAATGGGTAGAGTCGGGAGCCGGCGGTAGGTACTGGGTCTCGGCCCAGTCGACGAGGAAGTCGGCCAATGCTTGGGACTTGATGGCGGTGCGGGGCTGGTAGAAGATTGTGTAAGGTGCCAGCGCAATGGCCCATTTAGCCACCCGGTCGGATGCATCCCGGCTGCCTATGATCTCGGCAAGCGGGGCGGTGCACACGACCGTGATGGGATGCTCTTGAAAGTAGGGCTTCAGCTTCTTGGCGGCGAAGTACACTCCATAGCACATCTTCTGGTAGTGCGGGTAGTTTTGCTTTGAGCTGGATAGTACTTCGCTTAGATAATATACCGGCCTCTGGACTAGCTGGGCTCGGCCTTCTTCCGGGCGCTGGACCACGACAACTGTACTGACCACTCGGCTAGTCGCGGCAATGTAGAGGAGCATGGGCTCCTTCTCAGTCGGCGCCGCCAGGACAGGTGGAGTAGTCAGCATCTTCTTCAACTCATGGAAGGCTTGGTCTGCTTGGTCATTCCACTCGAAATGAGTGGATTTCTTCATGAGTCGGTACAGGGGGAGAGCCTTCTCTCCTAGCCGGCTGATAAAGCGGTTTAAGGAGGCCAGGCACCCAGTGAACTTCTGCACGTCCCGCAACTTGGTGGGAATCTCCATTCTCTCAATGGCCTTGATCTTCACAGGGTTGCACTCAATGCCGCGTTCGGAGACCAGAAAGCCTAGAAGCTGGCCGGCTGGTACTCCGAACACGCATTTCTCGGGGTTGAGCTTGATCTGGAATCGGCGCAAGTTGGCAAATGTTTCTTTGAGGTCCTCCAGCAGGGTGCCGTGCTTCTCTGTCTTCACCACAATATCGTCTACGTAGACGTGGGCATTTCTGCGAGTTGCTTGAGGAGGCATTTCTGCATGCAACGCTGAAAAGTGGCACCGGCATTCCTCAAGCCGAATGTCATAGTCAGGTAACAGAAAGCTCCGAATGGTGTGATGAAGGCAGTCTTCAGGCGGTCTGCTGGGTCCAACTTGATCTGGTGGTATCCTGAGTAGGCATCCAAAAAACTCAACAGCTCGCATCTGGCCGTGGAGTCTATCACTTGATCAATCCGTGGCAAAGCAAACGGATCTTTGGGGCAGGCCTTGTTGAGGCTGGTGTAGTCTATACACATACGCCATTTGTTGTTCTTCTTCAACACCAAGACTGGGTTGGCAAGCCACTCTGGGAAAAACACTTCCATAATAAATCCGGTGGCGAGGAGCCGGGCTATCTCTTCTCCTACGATTCTTCGCTTCTCTTCTGACAGTCTGCGGAGGGGCTGTTTGACCGGCTTTGCGTCGGCTCGGACATGCAATTTGTGCTCGGCGAAATCCTTCGGAACACCCGGCATGTCCTTTGGGGACCATGCAAAGATGTCTCGGTTCTCACGGAGGAAGTCGACGAGCTCGCCTTCCTATTTACTGTCTAGGTTTGCACCAATGACTGCAAACCTTTCCGGGTTCTCCGGGTCCAGAGGTATCTTCTTCGTCTCCTTGGCCGGCTGGAAGGAGCCCTGCGCATCATAATCCTTGGGGTTGGGGGACAAGGCCGCATCTTCTTCTCTTCTGCCACTATGAGGGACTCGGCCAGCCGGCTGCTGGCTGCAGCGCACTCGATGGACTTCTTGTAGTCGCCGGCTACAGTGATGATCCCCTTCGAGCTTGGCATCTTCATCTTCAGGTAGGCGTAGTGGGGCACAGCCATGAACTTGGCCAGAGCAGGTCGGCCTAGCAAGGCGTGGTAAGGGCTCTCCAGATCTACTACCTCGAACCAGATTGCTTCTCGGCGAAAGTGATCCTTGTCTCCGAAGAGAACATCCATCTTGATCTTGCCGATCGGGGAACAGGACAGGCCGGGTACGATGCCATGGAACACGGTCCGGCTTGGCGTGAGCTGCTTTGCCTTGATGTTCAGCTTCTCCATGGTATCGTGGTACAGTATGTTGATACTGCTTCCGCCATCAATCAGAACGCGGGAGAATCGGGCAGCTCGCCTCTCCGTTGTGAGGGTGACATCCAATACCAACGCGTAGGAGCCAGGGGATGGCATCACCTCTTGGTGGTCGGCCTGGCTCCAGTTGATAGGCTTCTCGGACCAATGCATGAACTCAGGGTTGCTGGAGGCGACTGCGTTGACCTCTTGGCCTGTCGGCGCCGGCTGCGCTTGTCTTCAACTTGGCTCGTGAAGACGACGTAGGCGGCGTGCTCTTCAGGGAACTCATCTTGAATGGCTCTGACTGCTGGTCGAGCAGCCGGCTGCTGGGGGGCTGGAGGCGGCGGGCCGGGAGGCGGAGGCGGCACCAGCCCCTCGCCCTTGGAGATCCGGGTGAGCCAGTGGCACTTTCGGGTCGTGTGGTTGGATGGCTTCATGCCGCTGTGGAACTTGCAGGGGGCATCGAGAGTCTGCTCGTAGGAGAAGGCCGGCTGCCAAGCCGGCCTGCCGCCCTTCTTCTTGGGAGCGGGCCATTCTTTGGGCTGCTCATCTTCGATTGTGGACACCTGCCGACTAGTGGAAGGCGGCATAGGGGCCTTTCGCTTGTGGTCGTTCTGGTAGGGGCGCCGATTGGGGTCGCCAGCCGGCGTCTTGGGAGCCGGAGCGAGCACCTTCCCAGAGGCGTCCACTCGGAGCTCGGTCTTTATCGAGGAGTCGGCTGTGGCGTACTTGTCCGCGATGATCAGCAGCTCGTCGAGGGTAGCCAGCTCGTCGCAGAGGAGTCGGTGCTTGAGGAGGGTGCCCTCTCGGCACCCGGCGGTGAAGTATTCGATGGCCTGAACCTCGTGCACCCCCTCGCAGGAGTTGCGGAGCTCGGCCCACCGCCTGAGATAGTCGCGGGTCGACTCGTTGGGCCCTTGGACGCACAGGGAGAGCTGGCGGGGCTTGGGAGGCCGCTTGTACGTGCTGGTGAAGTTGTGGACGAAGACTTCCGTGAAGTCCAGCCAGCTGTTGACGCTGTAGGGCTTGAGGCTGCTGAGCCAGGTGCGCGCCGTGCCTTGCAGCATGAGAGGGACGTACTTCACAGCTACGCGCCTGTTGCCGTTCGCTATGCTGACAGCAGTAGAGTAGTCGATGAGCCAATCTTCTGGCTTCACAGAGCCGTTGTACTTGGGCGTGCCTCTGGGGAGCGAGAACCCTTTGGGGAAGGGCTCGTCACGGATGCGGGGGCCAAAGCATGGCGGGCCGGCATCGTCTTCTTCTTCTAGCGCCTGGGATCGAGTTAGGCGGTCGATCCGGTGGCGGGCGTCGTTCTTGCCGACTCCTTCGCGGTGGCCTAGTCGGCCACCAAGAGTCGGATGCGTGACAGGCGGCGGGGTGGGATATCTCTCCCCTCAAGGCGGGGGAGGAGGCGGATTTCCTTGGTGCTCTACTGCTCGAGGGCGGCATTCCGCGTCGCGCTCGATGGTGATCCGAGTCCGGCAGCGGCTAGCAGCCGGCTCCTTGTCTTTCCTTGCGCGGGCGCCGCTCGTAGTCGGCGACCGGGATGTCGCGGCGTGCTCTCGGCGCGGGGGAGGGCTCTCAGCGCGGGCGCCGGCTTCGTGCCGTCCTGCGGCCGCGTCGATCAGCTGCTGGATTCGCCTTGTCATGTAAGGGAGCTCATCAGCTCCCAGCCCATTTAGCTCCTCAGCGGCCGCCTGAGCGGCTCGCAGATTCTCGAGCGGGGTGGCGTAGACGGTGCGGTCTGCCCCCAGCATGCTGGCGATGGCCGCGCCGCGCTTCTTGACGAGGCCGGCTCGGCTTGGCCCGCCAGGAGGCGGCGTGCCGAAGGCGGCGCGGTCGACTTCGCGCTGGTGAGCCTCGGTGAGGCGTCTCATGGAGGCTATCTTCTGGCCTTCCGTGATGAGGGCGAGGCGGCGTGCCTCCAGGGTCTCGGCGTCGGCGTCGGCCGGGATGGGGACGGATAAGTCATGCATCGCCGCTTGCAGGGCGTCGTGGGCGCTCTCGCCTGAGTTGGCAACGTGGCTGATGACCAGCACTTCAGTGACAGCACTGCTGCCGCTGTCAGCTCGAGGGAGAGGGTTGTCGAAGACCACCACATCGGAGGGGTAGGCGTCGAGTGATGCCGTGTCGGAGTCGACAAGCATCGGGTCGGTGGAACTGACTGACTCCAAGTCTACAGCAGGCTCGCTGGAGACGTGAAGTTGGTCGAGGAGGCTGACGAGGCGACTCTCGGGGTAGTCCGTGCCTGCGTCGGACGCGAGCTCGTCGGAGATGCGAGTCTCGCCGAGCAGATCGGCGAGGCAGCTCACTGCGCAGGCGTCGTCGACGCCTTGCAGCGCGTCGGGGCAAATGCCGTCGGGCGCAGCAGGCTGGCTGCGCTCGCGGGGGAGGAAAAGGGTTCCCGTCCAGAACAGGTCTCCGGACGATGGTGCACCTGGCCCCACGGTGGGCGCCAAATGTCGGGTGGTAGGTGCGACATATGCCAACGGGTGGCTTATCATTGTGGGAGCCAGTAAGACGTCGCCGGTGCCTGGAAACGGGATGAGGCGAAGACATGCACGCCGGCGAATCTTACCCAGGTTCGGGGCTCTCCGTGGGGATAACACCCCTAGTCCTGCTCTGCGGGGTCTCCGCATGAGCACTAGATCAAAATAAGTAGCTACAAATGCTCCTTGAGCTGTTGGGTTAGAGGCAGAAGAAGGGCAAGGCTAGCTCTCCTTTTCTCTCTAGGTGGTGTGTGTCATTCTATGAGTCCAACCCTTTGCATGGGTGTCCCGGGGGATTTATATAGGCCTACCCCCCAGGGGTACAATGGTAATCCGACTGGGCGCGGGTCCCAGCCGTCAGTGTCTGTGCTCGCCGGCTTCTCCGCCGGCTATAGGGGTCCGCCGACTGGTGGGTCCCGCCGGCTGCCGGCCTCTTGGCCGACAGGCCGGCCCCACCGCCTGGGGGCCTTGTCGACGGCTGGTTACTTTTGCCTCGCCCCTGATAACGATGGCTTTGTCGAGGCAAGCGTGGCTACAGTGTCACCGCCTTGCAGGCTCTCACTGTAGCCTCACCTCGTCTTGTCTTCTTAATGATGCACATGTTTCGAGGGAGGGAGATAGCCGGCTATTGGGAGCCAGCTACGCCCCTGGCCGACTAGGGGAGGCCGGGCCGCCTTCGAGTGTCTCTCTGGCTAAAGGGGCCCGCCGCCCGCGGGCCGTACTAGCGCTTGTAGTGGGTGACGTTGAGGTCAACATGGCTACAGTGCCGCGCCAGACGGGGGATGGCTGACCCGTACGGCGCCCTGTGGCCATGCCTGCTTCGGGATCTAGGGGTAGTGGGCTGTACTGCGGCCACGCCCCATCTTATCACCATTATGTGGGTGCAGTCTTGGTGGGTGCGGTCTTGGCCGGCTTCTGGGAGTCGGCATTCTTCATGGCCGGCTTCTGGGAGTCGGTCCTCTTGGGGCCGGCTTCCTGGAGTCGGCCATCTCGTAGCTTTCTTGGGGAAGGTTTCTAAGACTGGGTCGCCTTCTAGGAGTCGGCCCTAGGGATAGTCGGCCGGGGGAAGGCGGCCCTATGCTTTGTACGCTTGAAGGCTTGAATGGCCTGATAATTTTTCGAAGAGCCAGGGGGTGTCGGTTAGGCTACCCGTGGCCATTTACTCCGACAAAAGGACTGAGCCCGGTTTTGCTGGCATGCATCTAGTGTTCATTAAGCATCTTTTCCTACGAGCTTCAGTGACTTTACATCATCAGTCAGACTGGATGTCAATATGGCGTTGCGGGTCTTTTCAGATCCCCTGTGGTATCACAATTAAACCGGGCGCCGGCTTAAAGGTAAAGATGCTCCATGAACCAACATCGAGAAAATCCCGCCTTATCAGCCATTTGCAATAAACGCTCCTGAGCTTGGCCAGTTGAGGGGGCATATTTTGTCGCTCTTGGGCAGTCAACGCACTGAGGAAAGGGATGAGCTTGGGTAAGCCAGTGTGGACGGTAACCCGGCAAAGGATTTTCATTGGCTGGAGCTGTGTTGCGGCAGTAGAACCAAGTCTGATTCCAGTCCTTAGGATGACTATGGAGCTTGGCATGAGGAAAATCAACATCTCTCCTCTTCTGAATTGAAACACCGCCTAGTTCAGTATTGGGGCCATCCGTAAACTCAGTACGGCGGTTTAGATAAAAGAAATCCCAGAACAGATCAACAGTAGGTTCCCCTTGCAGGTATGCTTCACAGAATACTTGCCAGTCACAAATATTGGATATGGAGTTTGGACCAATATCTTGGGGATGGATTTGAAAGGCGGCAAGCACATCACGGAAGAATTTTGATCCGTGAGGAGTGAAGCCTCGGCTCAGGTGATCAACAAATACAATAACTTCTCCGTCTTGGGGTTCAGGAGGAGATTCTAGACCGGGGACTCGCCAATGGATAGTGTTCCTACTTGCTAAAGCACCCGTTGTGACACAACCAGCCAGTTGCGTTTCCGTAACCCGGGAAGGAACCCAATTACACGAAAAGAATTGTTTGGCCATTTTTGGTGACAAGCTGGAAAAAAAGCACAGTATCCGGTTTAAAGTTCATGGTTATAACTTATAAACCGGTGCAATGATGGAAGTACAATATCCGGTTTAAAACAGGTTGGCGGTTTAATAGAGGGCTAATGGTATATGATGAGTTATCACAGGTTCAAGGATAAATCGCCCATAATGGTAAAGAGGCTACACATTTGCAAAAAAATTTAAGTATGGCGCAAACAAATTTCACAGATCGGTGGTATAAATCTAGATCTGCCACAGTTCTAAAAAGAGAAAATAAATCTAACCTAAAGTCGTGATAGTGGAAGAACACATATGCTTGGATGGGATCTTATGCAGGAAAGGGTGCTTTTTGAGTTTTAAAAGGGGCGCTAAACTATTGAAGCTCGCCTTTGCTATCAGATTCGGATCAAAACTATGCGATCTAGGAAAGGAAAAGATGAACGGTGAAGAACACCGACGAATAGTGGAAACCCTAATGCAGATTTGACGTTCGAGGAGAGGAATACTTACTGGTGCTGCTGAACAGCGGAGGTGCATCGCAGTTCTCTGGTCAAAACAGGTTGATGCAGCGGCCTGGGTTGGTGTAGACGTGAAGGTCGACGGCGGCGGCGGAGTTCGGGCGCTGAGGCATCACGAGGAAGAAGAAGACTTGAAGAGGAAAAGGGAGAGATGGAAAGGGCCCTCGGCCGTATTTATAAGGACGAAAGGATAAGGGTCAAGCGCGAGAATCGAGGAGCCTAACCAACGGATATGTGACAGATTTGTCGCCTCGATTATTGGAGGCTCGTTAATGAAGGTGAGGAATATACCATTTAAAATAACAAGTGACGTCATGGCGGTTTATTATGATTCTGGATGATGACGTCATGGCGGTTTACAAGATTTATGCGAAGATATGGAAGAAGAAATTTTCTCAAGGTTTTGGAGATTGACATGAACCAGTTCAAATCAATCTGGGGCCTAATGTTGGGGATATTACTACTAGGTATAAACCGGCCAAGATAGCCGGGTTATCCCCATAATGGATTGTTTATACTTAAAGCCCATGAAGACAAGGATAAAGCGGATTACTACAGAGACTTGAAGGCCCAAGGCTCAAAGGTAGATTAAGGCCTGTGGTTATAAACCGCCATGTAATTCATGACTTGTATTATAAGGTATGACGAAGTAGAAACCGAGCCGATATGTGTATAAACCGGCATCGGGACTCTGTAAGCCGGCGGGCGTCGACCTGTGTATATAAAGGCACGGCCCGGCGGCGGTTCAAGGACAAGACACAACAGCTCGAGATCTAGGTAAAGTGATTCCGCTCCCTGATCCTCGATACCACAGCAATACCATCACAACTGGACGTAGGCTTGTACCTTCATCGCAAGGGGCCGAACCAGTATAAACTCTTGTGTCCTTTGTCTGGTTTAACCCCTTTAAGCTAACCCGTTGCGATGGCTCCACGACTAAGTCCTTTCGCTAGGACATCTGCCGTGACAAACCCACGACACCCTTGACACTTCATGCCCCAAAGCGGGTTGTTTCCGCCAGCCTCTTAACTCGTCTGATTTAAATTATTAGGGTACTTCTCACTCATCTTCTGGCGAGTCATCGGCCACACAGCTTCCACCCCTCAAAACAGTTCCTGGGTGAGCTATGCACGTGTCTTTATTCTTGTGTGTTATCTTTACATACTGTACTGATCCTCATGTCTATCTTTTCTCAGCGCCAAGCCCAGACCCAGCAAGAAAGCTCGGTTGAATAAACCGGCTGATGAAGATGTGGCTGTTGAACCGGAGAAAACTCCAGATCCTGAAGAGACCAACATTGATGCCATACTGAACGACCCACCGCCTCAAGATCATGACTTCGTTGCTGAGCAGGCAGAAGTTGACACCACAAGCCATGCTGACCAGCCAACCAGCCCTGTCCGAACTGACAATAAACCGGTCAGTCCAGTTAAGGATACTGACAAACCACCAACTCCAGTAAAGGCTGCTGATGACAAAAGATGATGACATTATGATTACTGGCACTGGCCACATCACTCCTGGCAATCTTGTCGCTTTGTCAAAGCATACTGCCAAGGACGAGCTCTCTGCTATCGGCAAAGGCAAATGGGAATGCCGATTTATCAAGCTACGCCCATCTCAATGCTCAAGACATTCACTCTGGCTTCTTGAACCGTCTGTATACCAGCCGTGACTATGAAGCTAGTTTGGTAAACTTGATGAAGGAGCGATACGAGGTAACTACTATTTTTCTCTTTTGTCCAATTGCAGTTTATCAACTCCTAGTAGCCCCAAGTGATGGTTTAAGATACCAATCTAAAACCGGGACTTTTTTCATAACTTAACTTTGCATATTTAGCCTCCAGGGACCGGATTACCTCTTTAAGGTGAACCGGTTCTTTAAATTTGCCATACGCTCTTTCACCGGTATAGACCCCAAGGGCCAGTTTAACTTTATAAAGATGAACCAGGACTGTAGAAGAATTCCCATATCAGCATTTTATGAGCAAATACACATTAGCCCCCAAGTGCCAAGCTTAATCCTTGTATTGTCCTTGGGACTTGTAAAAATTTCTGATAAAGAGCAAATATGCATTAGCCCCCAAGTACTAAGGGCATAACTTGTTATGTGCTTGGTACTTCAAATATGTACTGTCAACTCATTATATATCTGTCTCTTTATAGGCTGAACTGAGCAAGAAGGAAAGCCAAACCGCTGATCTGCAAGAGAACCTCAAATCCCAGCAAGCTGAAGCCTCCAAAGCGAAGGAAAAATTGATCAGTGCTCTAGGCGCTATGGAGAAACTGAAAGATGGCTTCAACAAAGAGCGGGCGGATTGGGAGACTGAAAAATTCGCTTTGATAAAAAGGGCTGAAAACGCAGAAGCTGCTCTTAAACCAGTGGTTGATGAACTGACTAGTGTAAAGCGGCAAGTACATGCTATGACCGCTGTTGTGTTTGGTAAGCATCCTTGCTTTATACTTTCAACATATCTTCCCATGTGTTGCTGGTTTACTGATGTTTATAATGATGGAGGAACTCGTATTAGCCATCTGGGCTCTGACGTACAGAAGAAATTGAAAGCGGCCTATACTCTGATAGAGCAGCTGTATACCGGCGCGCAGCGCATCATTTGCACCGCTTCACACAATAAACCTCCTCCAACATTGATCAAGGACACCTTAGAAAGGCTATCCATGCTGCCTGCCCGGGTTGAAGAACTAAAGAAAGCTGCGGCAAGGGCCGGAGCTCTGACCGCTCTAACCCGGGCAAAGGCGTGGGTGCCTGATCTTGATCCGGTGGACGTGGCTAAAGGCTCCCCAAGCTTAAAAGAGGACGGATCAGAATTTGGCCAGTAGGATCTCCGTGCCATAAACCGGGAAGTACGTCCACTGGCTTGTCAATTGGCTGAAGAAGCTGATCTCTCATACTATCAGGCAAGTTATGATGACAAGAACAGACGGGTTGTTGCACCAATTCCGGAAGCGCAAAATCTGATCCCTCCTATCCGTAAGCACACTTATGCCCCTGATATTGAACCGTCAACCCTTATAAGTGACAAAGCTTTGTTCCAAGCTTTAACTGGGATCGACTGGACAACTGTTGACTTCCAGCCGCTGGGTAGAGACGAAGAAGATGAACCGGTGCAAGATGATCCGCAGCCGTCAGGTCAAGCTGATAAGCAATCATAATCCGGGGGCCGGTTTAGTGTTCCACGTGCTGCAATGCTTATTGAGAAACAATTATCCCTTTGGGCACTGAAACGCCTTGTAATAGGCTAGTTAAAACACTTGGTCCGTTATGCCTTCGTGCATATTTATCTGCAACTGATGCGTGCTAATCCGCCATGCTTAAGATATGATGTTCATAATCCATAGCTACTTATTCAAGTTGTTCCTGCAGATAAGAAGCTTAAAGCGCCCTGGCGGTTTACCACCGGGCGGGTCATGAAACCCAAATATATATATGACCAAGGTTGTAAAAGATAACCAAATATGGAAATATATGATACCTGTGACCTTTAGGCATAGTGTTGGCTGACCAACTTTGTAATGAGGGTCCTCAATCCTTAACCAATCATCATTTTAACTTGACAAGTTCAAGGTCTTCATTTTAGAGTAGCTTGTCAAAGTTCGAAGGGTCATACCAGGTTTACCTGGGCGGAGTGACTTACTTAAATAGGCAGGTTAACCTGGGGTTTTAGGTGTATACACCAGGCTTCCAAGCCATGGCTTGATAGCCTGTTACAAGTGTAGATTCTTAGTTCATTTTCGACAGCAAAGAATCCCCAAGCAACATTGTGAGCTGTGCTCAGTGGGTGCCTATGTTTGAGTTGTTGTTTTAAACCACTCTCTTTGGCCCCGGATCGATGTGGCTTTGAGCCGATCAAGAGGTGTGACTGTGGTTCAGATACGACCAAGCCCCCAAGTGATGCTGTGGCATTGCGCCGATCAAGAGGTGTAGCTATGGTTCGGATACGACCAAGCCCCCAAGTGATGCTGTGGCATTGCACCGATCAAGAGGTGTAGCTATGGTTCGGATACGACCAAGCCCCCAAGTGATGCTATGGCATTGCGTCGATCAAGAGGTGTAGCTATGGTTCGGATACGACCAAGCCCCCAAGTGATGTAATATAAAGCTTTGAGAAGCTAAATCAAGGGGTAAACTGGACGCCGCTTTGTAAGCTCCATGTAACCACACATGATGTAAGAAAAACAACAGATACCCCGCTTTAGCTGAGGTTCCGGTTTATTATATTGATCCTGATATATACAATGTCATAATATGTACATAAGCAAAGCCTATAGCTCAAGTATAGTAGGCCAAAGATGAGCAATATTCTACGGCCGGTTGGTCTCCTCCTCCGATTTACGTGAGTCCTTGCGCTCTCGAACATCGATTAGGTAGTATGACCCGTTGTGCAGATTCTTGCTGACCACAAACGGTCCTTCCCAAGGGGGGATAGCTTATGCATATCCGTCTGATCTTGGATGAGCCGAAGCACCAAATCACCTTCTTGAAAGGTTCTGGTTCTAACCCGGCGGCTATGATAACGACAAAGATCTTGCTGATAAATCGCCGATCGGGCTGCCGCCATGTCACGTTCCTCATCTAACAGGTCAAGAGCTTCCTGCCGTGCCTTCTCGTTGTCAGCTTCAACATATGCCGCTACACGAGGCGAGTCATGACGGATGTCACTAGGAAGAACTGCTTCCGCTCCATAAACCATGAAGAATGGTCTGTATCATGTTGATCTGTTGGGTGTGGTATTGATGCTCCACAACACAGAAGGTAACTCCTCAACCCAACAACCCGGCGTCCGTTGTAAAGGAACCATAAGCCGGGGTTTGATGCCTCTCAAGATCTCTTGATTGGCCCTCTCCGCTTGGCCATTAGACTGTGGGTGAGCCACTGATGACACGTCAAGCCGGATGTGCTCACATTGACAGAACTCCTTCATTGCACCTTTTGACAGATTGGTACCATTGTGTGACACCCAAAATTTTTATTTGGATTTTTCAAAAGATTTTATTTGACTTGAGGGAGGTGATTTAAATTCTTTTTTTCTTCAAAAGAACTCTCCTTCAAATATTCTTTTTATGGCAAAAGTTTTATTTGGATTCACCCAAGATCTGTCTTTGGTCTTGGAGGTTTTTGCTTTTTATTTGGACTCTAGACAAAATACTTTTCACTTGAGAAAAATGACTTTTGATAATCTCTTTGAATTTGCACTATGGCTTTTGGAATAATCCCTTGCCACTTTCAACAATTCCCTCTTGCCATGTCCTTAGTGCAAATACTCTCCCCTAACCCTTCCCTCACCTTTGGATCATGATTTGCATCAAATCCAGCAAGTTGAACCTCCCCATGTGATTATTTCCATTTAAATCTTATTCAAACAAATTTCTGTCTCCTTTTCTAGCCATTGGTGATCTACAAAGGAGCTACACTTTCTGCTTTGATTTTTGTCTCCAAACCAACTCCCCTTCCTAGTCCTTTGAACCCTCAACCAAGATCCATGAAGATCCACTGGTCTCCAGTTCAAATTTTTCAAACTACACTTGCTGCAAGTTTGGACCAGATTTGTCAAATTTGGTGAAATTCATTCAAATCCTTTTCCAAAAATTCCAAGAAAAATCAGGCAGCCTCTGGGTACATTGAGTGGTCACCTCACCAAGTACCAGCTCCAGAAAAAAAATTCTACTTGCCTAATCATTCTGTCGAACACCTGCAGTGCTTTGTCAATGTCAAGTTCAGAGTTTCAGAAATTCAGTTCAGTGCCCTACTGTCGTTTTCTTCAGAGCATGTTGCCGATCTCGACAGTGCAGCGTTGGCGCCTTGCTCCTCGTCCCCTCCCCCTTGTTCCTGCTCAGCACGAACGCCTGGCACCTTGCGGACGTCGGCGACGAGCAGCAGAAGGTGTGCCGCCCCGTGACCGACGCCAGCGGCGGCTTTGCGGCCGCCAGAGAGAGGCGCAGCGCCGACGACGCCACCCAGCGCCGCCCAAGCCACCGGAGCACGCCGCGTGGCCTTCCACTCCCCCGAACGCGCTGCCACTCTCGTCGTGAACCGCAGGGCGCGGAGCGCGCTCTCTGCCGCCGACGTGCACGTGCGGCCACCCCACTGTGGACCGACGCCGTTACGCCAAGACTGACCGAGATTAGCGGGGGAATGACACCAGTAACTTCCACTGATGCTGCCTGGCCACTCAAACCTCCTGCCAATCCACTGCATCGCCGTAATCGCTCGTTGGAGATTCTCCGTTCACGGCCACCCCGTCGATCCGCCTATAAATAGAGGCCCCGAGCTTCAACTCGAACCCGCACCATCCCTGCACTCCACCTAGAGCACGCCTAGCCACTGGAAGAGCCCCGAGGAGGTCTCCTTCCTCGACTCCAGCCGCCGCGACCCGCCACGGGATCCAGCTCAATTCGCTCCCGTGCGTGCGCCTCTGCCTCCATTCTCTTGCCAGTAGCTTCACTTTGCATCCCTCCTTCTGACCCGCGCTTCAATTCGGAGTTTGCAGCCCTCCACCGGAGTTCTCCACCCTCACCCGAGCCGCCGTCCACCGGAGAAAGTGTCGCCGTCGACGTGGTGCTCTCTGACGGTCGAGTCCACCACCCACCGACGCGGAAGAACACGCTGAAGCTGTTGGTACCCTCCGATCCTCCTAACTCGCCGTGGTTCGACGCCGGCGTCCACCGCAGTCTTCGGGCGCCTGCGAGCTTTTTAAACCTAACACATGGGACCCCCCTGTCAGCCTCTCTTCTGTTTCCCCACGCGAAACGTTTTCTGTTGGCGCCTTCGGGCAAATACGCTTTCCCTCTTGAGCTTGCGCATTTCCAATCGAACCGTTTTCTATTTTCTCAGTTAAAACCCTGGGACTTTTCTGTTTCATTACAGATGGGTCCCTGGACAGAAACCTTTATAACTTTTTAATAAAAAGGTATTTTTGAGTGATTCTTTTTCTGACAGTCTTGAAATTTTGTCTAGTTTTTTATGGGATTTATTTGGAATTTTTTTGGAGAAGTTTATGTGCACGCGTTGGTTTTCACGTTAGTGCCCGTTTTCGTTACTGCCGTAGGTTCCGGAAGAGGTGACGGAGCCGCGAACTTCGCCGAGCTAGACTCCGACTTCTCCGAACCAGGCAAGCATGTTTGAACATTTGATATGATAGGTGTTTGCATGTTTGTGTGAAAGTTTGTGCGTGGCATATGAGTATCGGTGAGTTCCCCGTTGCTTGTGAGGCAACTACCCGCATGTTCCAAAGTCGCGATGATCTCTGGTGAGAGATGGCCTAATCATGTGGTGACATGAAGGGCAGCAAGGTGGTACTGTTGTAGCATACCAGCCTTGCGTCATCCGACTATTTCTGACGTTAACGTGGACGGAGTCACGTTATCGTTCTTTTCCCCTCCGTGCTACCACATGTTTCATTTGCCAGGATGCGGTTTAGTAAGTTGGTAACCTCTTTCCGTGTACACACCAAACAGAGAGGCCGGGATGATGGTACCTTGGCCCAGGATTAAAGCCAGTCATCCGGTCAGGGGCATGGGTGTTTCCGGTTGGGACCGAGAGGGGGGCACCCCCTTGGAGCGCGCGTATAGAAATTTGATCCCATGCTACGCGTGGTTGTAGCCTCCCCGTCTCAGGGTTTTTCTTGAACGTCGCTGAGGGTGATCCCTAGCTTCGGAATGTTGAATTGGGTGTGTACTGGTTAGACGTGTTTCTTCCAAAACACCGTAAACGGAACTAGTCCCCGTGACTACTGAAATCCGTTGGCTGTGGTTAAGTACAAACTCTGCAGAGTCAAATCCGTCCAAGTCATCGTATCCATGATCAAGTAGTGAAATCAGTATATCCATATCTATCCGCGTGGAAAATTTGTCCCCGGTGGTCAAGCTCAAGTGGTAAATCCAGTTTGATTATTATTCCTGTGGATGGACTAACTTTTATTCGTCTCGTACTTGTGATAATTTATGTTCCCGAACTATTAAATTATTGAACTACAATATAAGCCCTTTATGTGACGTCGCGCAGACGTCCGACGGTGGCGTGTTTTTGTTTCTTATTTTAAATATAAGCCCTTTATGTGGTGTCGCCATGACGCCCGACTGTGGCATTATTATTCTGCATTTTCCTCTCGAGGAGTCATTCAGACACTCGTTTGGCACCAGCATTATTATTCCGCATTTTCCTCTCGAGGAGTCATTCAGACACTCGTTTGGCACCAGCATTATTATTCCGCATTTTCCTCTCGAGGAGTCATTCAGACACTCGTTTGGCACCAGCATTATTATTCCGCAGTTTCCTCTCGAGGAGTCATTCAGACACTCGTTTGGCACCAGTATTATTATTCCGCAGTTTCCTCTCGAGGAGTCATTCAGACACTCGTTTGGCACCAGTACTACTATTCTGCAGTTTCCGCTCGAGGAGTCATTCAGACCCTCGTTTGGCACCCAGTATTTATTATCTCTATGTCTGAACGCACTGGTTAACTTGTTCATATGCTTCATGTTTACATTTGTTATATCTTATGTCCGAACTGTCTTGTGAGTACTTTCATAGTACTCACCTGGCTTGTTGATTTGGCCAGATGTTGACGAAGGCGATCTCTTGGATGAAGAGTTTGATAGCGCGTCCGACGCCTAGAGGAGTCCCAGTCAGTCCTGCACGGTCCCGGATATTGGTCACTTGTATTATACGCTTCCGCCACCCACAATAAGTCTCCTCGAGCCTCACTCCGACTCTCGAAGAGCCGTAGTCTTCAGGAGTCATATCACTCACTTCGCAGTGATATTTCCACCACCGTTATTATCGTGAGTTAGTAGTTATGCCACCCTATCCGCCGTCTTGTTTATTCGGCGTGCATGTAATAAATTGTTGGGCAGTCTCCGCTCAACCTTGTATTATATTCAGTACTCCTGGTATTTTTCTTCTGTGACCAAGATATTGTCTACCAGTGAGAAGGAATTCTTCCTTACTGGTCCGTAAAAGGGATTGGTCTCTCAATAATTATTTTATTGAAAAACCGGTCGTGACAAGCTTGGTACCAGAGCCAGGCTGACTGTAGGAAGCCACTAGGTGCGATCGCTAATCGGTTATTAGCATCTTTTGTGCTTTTTCAGCATTTTGCAATTGTAGCTATTTTCTGTTGGTCATCATAAATTTATGACATGACTACTCAGAATTTTTGCCTACTTTTGTAGATGGCTGGCAGCAGCTGTGAGAATCGAGTGTTCACGAACGTGCCCGAGGGGTTTGTCAAGCTCCTCGTCTCCATCACCAAGCTCGCGCTCGGGCCAGCGACTCGCCCGGAGTTCACGCTCTACCAGCACAAGCTCAGTGACGACGTGTCTATGCACCAAGCTGTGGTGGAATTTAAGGGAGGGCGTTCTGCAGCTCGCCACTTCCGTTTTGTGGGAAGGGCCATGCCTACGGAGAGGCATGCCATGCAGATGGCCGCCCGTGAGGCGATAGCTCGTCTTCGGGACATCCTTCCTACGATGAAGACTCGTCGCTACCGCTACCTCCCATGCCATGTGCCATACACCAGTCACTATGCATTCGCCTGCCATCGGGGAGAACGGGATGAAGCCATCGAGATGGTTGTGGAGTATCTCAAGGCTCTGGAGGAGTCTTTCGACAACCTCGTAGACGATCTTGTGGCTGCCCGCATGGACTTAGTCCGGGGCGGTCCTGCCAGCAGGAAGGAGCTTCTCAACACGACACCGCCTCTGACATTCGTCTCGTCTTCAGCCTCGTATGCACCGGCCGTTTTGGCCACTGCTCGCCGTCTGCCTACCACTGAGGAGTTCGACCGAGTCATCGCTCCTATTCCAGTCAGAGCTAGACCGCCTGCCGCACCCGCTCTACCACCCGTCGCTCCCGCACCGTCACCACAGCGCAGCGTTACGTGCCAGGAGCCAGCTAGAGAGGAGGTGGAGGTTGATTCTCCTGGACCGCTGAGTCTTGCCATCGGCAAGGGGAAGGAAATCTTCACCATCTCCGACTGAGAGCGCCGAGTAGCCGCGCGTTATGTCTGCTTGTATGATGTGTTGTTTTATCGGTGCGCTAGTTTGTATTGGTGTGTTTGCTGCTTTCCGGAGGGGTACGCTAGTCTAAATAACATGTCAGGATTGTGTACGCACATCCTGAGTGCTGTATTGTGTGTTTGCTTTTCGCGTGTAAGATTTGTGTTAAGCAGTCTTTTCTCCATGCAAAATCGTTTATGTTTTCTTGAAAACCTTGAGGTCTTTTAAATTGTTGCCCTTGCAAGATTTTCCTTTTGCCACACAGCTCTTCTTATGAGTTTTTACTAAATAATACCCCAGACTAGAAAAATGTCTCGTCCGTGGACTCGCTCCATGCCCAATCAGCCAGAAGAGGTTTATGGGACACAGACTAGCAACAATTTCACTCAGGGCCAGTCCAGTCAGCAGGACAGCGAAGCAGCCCTGTCTCAAGTATGCCGTCTCTTCGAACAAAGCCAGCAACAGCACCAAGAAATGATGAGACACGTCATCAATATGGGAAACCACCGTGAACCCTATCAGCCTCAATCCAAGTTATCTGAGTTACAGAAGACTCGCCCTTCAACATTTGCTCGCACCGATAGGCCGCTGGAAGCCGATGATTGGCTTCGTGACATTGAAAGGAAACTGATTATTGCTCAGTGTTCAGATCATGAGAAAGTACTTTATGCACCACACTACCTTACTGGAGCAGCTGCAGCATGGTGGGAAAACTTCCTACACATGCATCCCAGTGAACACAACATCACCTGGGAAGAGTTCAAGGAAGGCTTCCGTGGGGCGCACATCCCCAGGAGCATCATAAAAATCAAGAAGAGAGAGTTTGATGACCTGAAGCAGCGAGGCATGTCAGTGACAGAATACAATGGTCAGTTTACCCAGCTGTCTCGTTATGCCTACGACGAGCACATGACAGAAAACAAAAAGATGGAAAAATTCCTGAACGGCCTGGCACCAGCACTAAGATGCCAACTGATTGTACACACATTTCCGGATTTTAAAACTCTGGTGGACAAGGCCATTACCTTGGAGAATGAGTGCCGTAGTCTGGAAGACATCCGTAAGCGAAAGAGGGACAAGACGACTCTTGCTCGCAACAACCGAGGCAAGACTGAGGTTCCAAGGACAGAAGCAAGGAGATCCACGACTACTGATCCAAGGCCCGTCGGACAGTTTCATGCCAGGGACAAGGAGTACATGTACCGTCCAGGGGTCACCTGCTATGCTTGTGGTCAAGAAGGGCACTATGCTAAACAGTGCCCAAAGCCAAGGAACCCGGCACCCAAGCCAAGCAATGGTGGAAACAATCCAGCCCCCAAGCGCAACAATTTCAACCCCAGCAACAACCACAGGAAGAGTCACCTGAACCATGTGACCAGGGAAGAAGCGCAGAATGCCCCAGACATCGTGCTCGGTACGTTCCCTGTCAACACAGTACCTGCCACGGTTTTGTTTGATTCTGGAGCTTCCCATTCGTTCGTTTTGAAGAGTTTTGTTTTGCAACATGGTTTTCCGATACTTCCCTTGGAAAAATCTATGATCATCAAGTCCCCCGGGAATAAGCAAATCGCTCAGGGTTACTGCCAAGGAGTGATCATTGAGTTCGAAGGACTATAATTCCAAGCAAATCTCATCGTGTTGGAGAGTAAAGGACTGGATGTCATTTTAGGGATGGACTGGTTGACCACCAACAAAGGATTCATTGACTGTTTCAATCGGACAGTGATTCTCACTCACCATCACGGGAAGACTATAAGGGTTTCCGCTCAAGAAAGGCCACGATCACAGCAACCAAAACTGAACAAAATGGACATTGCAGAACTGAGAAAAGTTCCAGTGGTATGCGAGTTTCCTGATGTGTTCCCTGAAGAACTACCAGGCATGCCACCAGACCGAGAGATAGAATTCAGCATTGAACTAGCACCTGGCACCGCTCCCATCTATAAGAAGCCTTATAGAATGGCACCCTCAGAATTGGTGGAGTTGAAGAAGCAGATAAAGGATTTATTCGAGCCAGCTCCTCACCTTGGGGTTCGCCAGTGTTGTTCGCTAAGAAGAAGGATGGGACACTGAGACTGTGTATAGACTATCGAGCCCTCAATATGGTCACCGTCAAAAACAAATATCCGATGCCACGGATAAATGATTTGTTTGACCAGCTCGCACAAGCCAAGGTATTCTCAAAGATTGATTTAAGATCGGGATATCACCAATTGAAAGTACGGACAGATGATATCCCCAAGACAACATTCACTTCCAGATATGGGTTATACGAGTTTACAGTGATGCCTTTTGGACTAACGAACGCCCCCGCATATTTCGTCCACCTCATGAACAAAGTGTTCATGAAATTCATGGACAAATTCGTTGTGGTATTTATTGACGATATCCTGGTTTACTCAAGGACACCAGAAGAGCATGCTGAGCACCTCAGAATTGTTTTGGGAGAATTGAGGAAACATCAGTTGTATGCCAAATTTAGCAAGTGCGAATTTTGGCTAAGACAAGTTGGTTTCTTAGGCCATATATTGAACCAAGAAGGCGTGGCCGTAGACCCAGAAAAGGTCAAAGCCATACTTGACTGGAAGCCGCCCGCCAACGTTACAGATGTGCGGAGTTTCCTAGGGATGGCCAGATATTACAGAAGATTTATTGAAGGATTCTCCACTGTGGCAAAACCAATAACACAGTTGCTCAAGAAGGACAAGAAATTTGTATGGACGGAAGCATGCGAGAAAAGCTTCCAAGAACTCAAGAAGAAGCTGACAACCGCACCGGTCTTAACTGTGCCAGACATACACAAGAGTTTTGAAGTTTATTGTGACGCGTCCCGAAAAGGTCTCGGATGTGTACTAATGCAGGATGGCAAAGTTGTCGCATATGCCTCCAGGCAGCTGCGAAAACATGAGGAAAATTACCCAACACATGACTTGGAGCTAGCAGCAGTTATACATGCACTCAAGGAGTGGAGGCACTTTCTGTTGGGAAATCGCTGTGAAATATATACGGACCATAAGAGCCTCAAATATATTTTCACACAGCCAGAGCTAAATTTACGCCAACGACACTGGTTGGAACTGGTCAAGGACTATGATGTCGGTATTCACTACCATCCAGGGAAAGCAAATGTAGTGGCCGATGCCCTTAGTCGAAACCCCAGCCCGGACAATGACGGTCCCCAAAACTTGAGGCCTGAGTTTCAGCAAGAGTTCGCTAGGCTCAACATGACGTTGGTCTCTGAGGGCACCATATCAAATCTGGAGATACAACCCACCCTGGTGGAACAAATTAAGAAGGCTCAACAGGGACATCCCAGCATCGAAGGTATAAAGAAGAAAATGGACCTTGGTAAGGCTTCAGAGTTCATCACAGACAGTGAAGGAACATTATGGCACGGAGACAGACTTTGCGTACCTAACATTGAGGAACTCAAGCAACAAATCTTAACCGAAAGCCACACCGCTCCATACTCGATCCATCCTGGAGGAACCAAAATGTACAAGGACATTCAGGAAAGATTTTGGTGGCACGGTATGAAAAGAGATATAGCCGCATTTATTGCTTGTTGCGATTCATGTCAGCGCATTAAGGCCGAGCATCAAAAGCCGGCAGGGTTACTCCAGCCAAACAGGATACCGGAGTGGAAATGGGATGAAATAGGAATGGACTTCATTGTCGGATTACCCCGATCACAACGCGGAAATGACGCCATATGGGTCATCATAGACCGACTAACCAAGGTTGCTCATTTCATTCCCGTGAAGACTACCTACTCCACACAAAGACTGGCTAAACTTTATCTCTCCCGTATAGTTTGTTTGCATGGAGTCCCAAAGACTATAATATCCGACCGAGGCACACAATTTGTCTCCAAATTTTGGGATCACCTACAACAAGCTCTCGACACGCAACTAGCTTTCAGCACAGCATACCACCCTCAGACTGATGGACAAACGGAACGTGTAAACCAAATCCTAGAGGATATGCTAAGAGCCTGTGTGCTCACCTATGGAGCCAGTTGGGAAGAGAATTTGCCGTATGCCGAATTTGCTTACAACAACAGTTACCAAGCCAGCTTGCAAATGGCACCCTTTGAAGCATTGTACGGACGGAGGTGTCGTACCCCACTAAACTGGTCAGAAACAGGTGACAGCCGTATCTTCGGCCCAGACATGCTTAAAGAGGCCGAGGAGAAAGTTAAACAGATCAGGGATAGACTGAGGACAGCGCAGAGCCGACAAAAGAGCTACTATGATCAGAAACACCGTGAGGTCAGCTTTGAACCCGGTGATTCCGTATACCTCCGAGTATCTCCTATTTGGGGTCTGCAACGGTTCAAAATTAAGGGGAAGCTAGCCCCAAGATTTATTGGACCATTTTGTATAAAGGCACGAAGAGGCACGGTGGCCTACCAACTAGACCTACCCAAGGAGCTGTCAGACGTCCATGACGTATTCCAAGTCTCACAGTTGAGGAAATGTGTGAGTAACCCGGAGAAGCATATACCTCATGAGAGAATTGATGTGCAACCAGACCTCACCTACAGAGAGAGGCCAGTAAAGATTTTGGAAGAGTCTGAACGGAGGTCCCGTCAGAAAACGACAAAGTTTTTCAGAGTTCAGTGGAGCAACCACACTGAGGGTGAAGCTACATGGGAAAGGGAAGATTTTCTTCAGGCAGAATATCCATATCTATTTGAGGATCAGCAGAAATCTCGAGGACGAGATTTTTCCTAAGGGGGTAGGTGTTGTGACACCCAAAATTTTTATTTGGATTTTTCAAAAGATTTTATTTGACTTGAGGGAGGTGATTTAAATTCTTTTTTTTTTCAAAAGAACTCTCCTTCAAATATTCTTTTTATGGCAAAAGTTTTATTTGGATTCACCCAAGATCTGTCTTTGGTCTTGGAGGTTCTTGCTTTTTATTTGGACTCTAGACAAAATACTTTTCACTTGAGAAAAATGACTTTTGATAATCTCTTTGAATTTGCACTATGGCTTTTGGAATAATCCCTTGCCACTTTCAACAATTCCCTCTTGCCATGTCCTTAGTGCAAATACTCTCCCCTAACCCTTCCCTCACCTTTGGATCATGATTTGCATCAAATCCAGCAAGTTGAACCTCCCCATGTGATTATTTCCATTTAAATCTTATTCAAACAAATTTCTGTCTCCTTTTCTAGTCATTGGTGATTTACAAAGGAGCTACACTTTCTGCTTTGATTTTTGTCTCCAAACCAACTCCCCTTCCTAGTCCTTTGAACCCTCAACCAAGATCCATGAAGATCCACTGGTCTCCAGTTCAAATTTTTCAAACTACACTTGCTGCAAGTTTGGACCAGATTTGTCAAATTTGGTGAAATTCATTCAAATCCTTTTCCAAAAATTTCAAGAAAAATCAGGCAGCCTCTGGGTACATTGAGTGGTCACCTCACCAAGTACCAGCTCCAGAAAAAAATTTCTACTTGCCTAATCATTCTGTCGAACACCTGCAGTGCTTTGTCAATGTCAAGTTCAGAGTTTCAGAAATTCAGTTCAGTGCCCTACTGTCGTTTTCTTCAGAGCATGTTGTCGATCTCGACAGTGCAGCGTTGGCGCCTTGCTCCTCGTCCCCTCCCCCTTGTTCCTGCTCCGCACGAACGCCTGGCACCTTGTGGACGTCGGCGACGAGCAGCAGAAGGTGCGCCGCCCCGTGACCGACGCCAGCGGCGGCTTTGCGGCCGCCAGAGAGAGGCGCAGCGCCGACGGCGCCACCCAGCGCCGCCCAAGCCACCGGAGCATGCCGCGTGGCCTTCCACTCCCCCGAACACGCTGCCACTCTCGTCGTGAACCGCAGGGCGCGGAGCGCGCTCTCTGCCGCCGACGTGTCCGTGCGGCCACCCCACCGTGGACCGGCGCCGTTATGCCAAGACCGACCGAGATTAGCGGGGGAATGACACCAGTAACTTCCACTGATGCTGCCTGGCCACTCAAACCTCCTGCCAATCCACTGCATCGCTGTAATCGCTCGCCGGAGATTCTCCGTTCACGGCCACCCCGTCGATCCGCCAATAAATAGAGGCCCCGAGCTTCAACTCGAACCCGCACCATCCCTGCACTCCACCTAGAGCACGCCTAGCCACTGGAAGAGCCCCGAGGAGGTCTCCTTCCTCGACTCCGGCCGCCGCGACCCGCCACGGGATCCAGCTCGATTCGCTCTCGTGCGTGCGCCTCTGCCTCCATTCTCTTGCCAGTAGCTTCACTTTGCATCCCTCCTTCTGACCCGCGCTTCAATTCGGAGTTTGCAGCCCTCCACCGGAGTTCTCCACCCTCACCCGAGCCGCCGTCCGCCGGAGAAAGTGTCGCCGTCGACGTGGTGCTCTCCGACGGTCGAGTCCACCACCCACCGACGCGGAAGAACACGCTGAAGCTCTTGGTACCCTCCAATCCTCCTAACTCGCCGTGGTTCGACGACGGCGTCCACCTCAGTCTTCGGGCGCCGGCGAGCTTTTTAAACCTGACACGTGGGACCCCCCTGTCAGCCTCTCTTCTGTTTCCCCATGCGAAACGTTTTCTGTTGGCGCCTTCGGGCAAATACGCTTTCCCTCTTGAGCTTGCGCATTTCCAATCGAACCGTTTTCTATTTTCTCAGTTAAAACCCTGGGACTTTTCTGTTTCATTACAGATGGGTCCCTAGACAGAAACCTTTATAACTTTTTAATAAAAAGGTATTTTTGAGTGATTCTTTTTCTGACAGTCTTGAAATTTTGTCTAGTTTTTTATGGGATTTATTTGGAAAAATTTTGGAGAAGTTTCTGTGCACGCGTTGGTTTTCACGTTAGTGCCCGTTTTCGTTACTACCGTAGGTTCCGGAAGAGGTGACGGAGCCGCGAACTTCGCCGAGCTAGACTCCGACTTCTCCGAACCAGGCAAGCATCTTTGAACATTTGATATGATAGGTGTTTGCATGTTTGTGTGAAAGTTTGTGCGTGGCATATGAGTATCGGTGAGTTCCCCGTTGCTTGTGAGGCAACTACCCGCATGTTCCAAAGTCGCGATGATCTCTGGGAGAGATGGCCTAATCATGTGGTGACATGAAGGGCAGCAAGGTGGTACTGTTGTAGCATACCAGCCTTGCGTCATCCGACTATATCCGACGTTAACGTGGACGGAGTCACGTTATCGTTCTTTTCCCCTCCGTGCTACCACATGTTTCATTTGCCAGGATGCGGTTTAGTAAGTTGGTAACCTCTTTCCGTGTACACACCAAACAGAGAGGCCGGGATGATGGTACCTTGGCCCAGGATTAAAGCCAATCATCCGGTCAGGGGGCATGGGTGTTTCCGGTTGGGACCGAGAGGGGGGCACCCCCTTAGAGCGCGCGTATAGAAATTTGATCCCATGCTACGCGAGGTTGTAGCCTCCCCGTCTCAAGGTTTTTCTTGAACGTCGCTGAGGGTGATCCCTAGCTTCGGAATGTTGAATTCGGTGTGTACTGGTTAGACGTGTTTCTTCCAAAACACCGTAAACGGAACTAGTCCCCGTGACTACTGAAATCCGTTGGCTGTGGTTAAGTACAAACTCTGCAGAGTCAAATCCGTCCAAGTCATCGTATCCATGATCAAGTAGTGAAATCAGTATATCCATATCTATCCGCGTGGAAAACTTGTCCCCGGTGATCAAGCTCAAGTGGTAAATCCAGTTTGATTATTATTCCTGTGGATGGGCTAACTTTTTATTCGTCTCATACTTGTGATAATTTATGTTCCCGAACTATTAAATTATTGAACTACAATATAAGCCCTTTATGTGACATCGCGCAGACGTCCGACTGTGGCGTGTTTTTGTTTCTTACTTTAAATATAAGCCCTTTATGTGGTGTCGCCCCGACGCCCGACTGTGGCATTATTATTCTGCATTTTCCTCTCGAGGAGTCATTCAGACACTCGTTTGGCACCAGCATTATTATTCTGCATTTTCCTCTCGAGGAGTCATTCAGACACTCGTTTGGCACCAGCATTATTATTCCGCATTTTCCTCTCGAGGAGTCATTCAGACACTCGTTTGGCACCAGCATTATTATTTCGCAGTTTCCTCTCGAGGAGTCATTCAGACACTCGTTTGGCACCAGTATTATTATTCCGCAGTTTCCTCTCGAGGCGTCATTCAGACACTCGTTTGGCACCAGTACTACTATTCTGCAGTTTCCGCTCGAGGAGTCATTCAGACCCTCGTTTGGCACCCAGTATTTATTATCTCTATGTCTGAACGCACTGGTTAACTTGTTCATATGCTTCATGTTTACATTTGTTATATCTTATGTCCGAACTGTCTTGCGAGTACTTTCATAGTACTCACCTGGATTGTTGATTTGGCCAGATGTTGACGAAGGCGATCTCTTGGATGAAGAGTTTGATAGCGCGTCCGACGCCTAGAGGAGTCCCAGTCAGTCCTGCACGGTCCCGGATATTGGTCACTTGTATTATACGCTTCCGCCACCCACAATAAGTCTCCTCGAGCCTCACTCTCAAGGCGCATTTCCTCCAACAACTAGACTAAAGAAAATAAGGGCGGAAGGATTTACTTAAACGTTGTTGCATGAGCGGCTTCTAAATGAGTGGTTGATGATTCACTTTCTGATTAAGACGCTCGAAGAGCCGTAGTCTTCAGGAGTCATATCACTCACTTCGCAGTGATATTTCCACCACCGTTATTATCGTGAGTTAGTAGTTATGCCACCCTATCCGCCGTCTTGTTTATTCGGCGTGCATGTAATAAATTGTTGGGCAGTCTCCGCTCAACCTTGTATTATATTCAGTACTCCTGGTATTTTTCTTCTGTGACCAAGATATTGTCTACCAGTGAGAAGGAATTCTTCCTTACTGGTCCGTAAAAGGGATTGGTCTCTCAATAATTATTTT
This sequence comes from Triticum aestivum, assembly GCF_018294505.1. Lineage (NCBI taxonomy): Eukaryota > Viridiplantae > Streptophyta > Magnoliopsida > Poales > Poaceae > Triticum > Triticum aestivum. The sequence goes on from NC_057814.1 coordinate 149,561,139, forward strand.
ATTGAAAAACCGGTCGTGACACATTGTCTGTTATAATGCTGTGTGGAAAGCCGAACCGGAAGATCACCTTTTTGATGAATTGAACCGTCGTGGCTGCGTCACGCTTACTAACTGGCTCTGCCTCCACCCACTTCGTGAACTTATCAACCGCCACCAAAAGGTGGGTCTTCTTGTCCTTGGACCTCTTGAAAGGCCCAACCATATCCAGCCCCCAAGTTGCAAACGGCCAGGTGATTGGAATCATCCTCAATTCTTGAGCCGGTACATGAGCGCGCCTTGAAAATTTCTGGCAGCCATCACATCTTTTGAACAAGTCCTCGGCATCAGCATGAGCTGTCAACCAATAGAAACCGTGACGAAATGCCTTGGCCACCAAAGATTTTGAACCGGCGTGGTGACCACAATCTCCTTCGTGGATCTCACGCAAAATTTCACGGCCTTCCTCAGGAGACACACAACGTTGAAACGCCCCTGTCACACTGCAATGATGTAACTCTCCATTGATAATAGTCATGGACTTGGACCGCCGGATTATCTGCCTGGCCAAAGTTTCATCCTCTGGTAACTCGCCCCGGTTCATATACGCCAGATATGGAACCGTCCAATCCGGGATAACATGAAGAGATGCCACCAACTGAGCCTCCGGATCAGGAACAACCAAATCCTCTTCACCGGGGAGCTTGACGGACGGATTATGCAAAACATCCAGGAAGACATTAGGTGGAACCGGTTTACGTTGGGAACCCAGGCGGCTTAAAGCGTCCGCCGCTTCATTCTTCCGCCGGTCCACATGATCCACCTGATAACCTTAAAATTGACCTGCAACAATATCCACCTCACGACGATATGCTGCCATTAGTGGGTCCTTGGAATCCCAAGTGCTGGACACTTGTTGAGCCACCAGATCCGAGTCACCGAAGCACTTAACTCGGCTTAGGTTCATCTCCTTAGCCATCTGAAGACCATGGAGTAAAGCCTCGTATTCAGCTGCATTGTTAGTGCAAGGGAACATTAAACGGAGAACATAACAAAACTTATCACTTCGTGGGGAAGTTAATACGACTCCAGCCTCCGAGCCCTCCAATTGCCTGGACCCATCAAAATGAATAGTCCAATAAGTATGATCCGGCTTCTCTTCTGGCGCTTGTAATTCTGTCCAATCATTGATGAAATCCAGCAGTGCCTGAGATTTGATCGCTGTTCGGGTATTTATTTCAACCCGTGAGGCCCGAGCTCTATAGCTCACTTAGCAATCCGGCCAGTTGCTTCCCTGTTCTGGATTATATCTCCCAACGGAGCAGAGCTGACCACCGTGATGGGATGACCTTGGAAATACTGTTTAAGCTTCCGGCTTGCCATAAAAACCCCATACACCAATTTTTGCCAATGCGGGTACCTCTGCTTGGACTCAATAAGTACCTCACTGATATAATAGACCGTCCGTTGAACCAGATATTCCTTTCCGGCCTCCTTGCACTCCACCACAATAGCGACACTAACAGCCCGGGCGTTAGCTGCCACATATAGCAACAACGGCTCTTTGTCAACCGAAGCAGTGAGAACCGGCGGATTAGCCAGCTGCCGCTTTAAGTCCTCAAATGCTTCATTAGCGGCGTCACTCCAGACGAAGTTATCCGTTTTCTTCGGGATCTGATTCAAAGGGATGGCCTTCTCACCAAGGCGACTGATAAACCGGCTCAACGCGGCAATCCGGCCTGCCAGGCGTTGAACATCATTGATACACTTTGGTTTGGCCAAGGAGGTGATGGCCTTGATCTTTTCCGGATTAGCTTCAATACCCATGTTAGACACCAAAAAACCTAAGAGCTTGCCTGCAGGTACACCAAAGACGCACTTGGCCGGATTAAGCATCATTTTGTAAACCCGCAGGTTATCGAAGGTTTCCTTCAAGTCATCAATCAATGTCTCCTTCTTCCTTGATTTTACCACAATATCATCCACATAGGCGTGAACATTGCAGCCGATCTGTTTATGAAGACAATTCTGTACACACCGTTGATAAGTCGCCTGGGCACTCTTGAGCCCAAAGGGCATGGACACATAGCAGAAGGCTCCAAAGGGAGTTATGAAGGTTGTCTTCTCCTGGTCCTTAACTTCCATTTTGATCTGATGATAACTAGAATATGCATCCAAAAAGCTTAAACGCTCGCAACCCGTTGTAGCATCAATAATTGGATCAATACGGGGAAGGGCAAAAGGATCTGCTGGACAAGCCTTGTTGAGATCTGTGTAGTCCACACACATACGCCAAGTGCCATTCTTCTTGAGGACCAGCACCGGATTAGCCAACCACTCAGGATGGAATACTTCAACAATAAATCCAGCCGCCAAGAGTCTGGCTACTTCTTCTCCAATAGCCTTGCGTCTTTCTTCATTGAACCGGCGGAGAAACTATTTGACCGGTTTATACTTTGGATCGATATTGAGAGTGTGCTCAGCGAGTTCTCTCGGTACACCTGGCATGTTAGAAGGCTTCCATGCAAAGATGTCCCGATTCTCACGGATGAACTCGATGAGTGTGCTTTCCTATTTCGGATCCAAGTTAGCGCTGATGCTAAACTGCTTGGACGAATCGCCAGGTACGAAGTCGACAAGCTTAGTCTCATCAGCCGATTTAAACTTCAGGGTCGGATCATGCTCTGTGGTTGGTTTCTTCAACGAAGTCATATCTGCCGGATCAACATTGTCCTTGTAAAACTTCAACTCTTCTGTTGCACAAACCGACTCAGCATAAGCCGCATCACCTTCTTCACACTCCAGAGCAATCTTGCGGCTCCCATGCACGGTTATAGTTCCCTTGTGACCCGACATCTTGAGCTGCAGATAGACATAACAAGGCCGTGCCATAAACTTAGCATAAGCTGGCCGTCCAAATAGGGCATGATACGGGCTTCTGATTTTCACCACTTCAAAGATCAAGGTTTCTGATCTCGAGTCATGCTCATCTCCAAAAGCCACCTCCAGAGCTATCTTACCAACAGGATATGCCGACCTACCAGGCACCACGCCATGGAACACCGTATTGGACGGTTTAAGATTTTTATCTGTTAACCCCATGCGACGGAAAGTTTCATAATAAAGGATATTGATACTACTCCCTCCATCCATGAGTACCTTATGAACTTATAACCTCCCACCTGAGGTGCCACCACCAGAGCCAGATGACCCGGATTGTCAACCCGGGGTGGATGATCTTCTCTACTCCACACAATCGGCTGCTCGGACCAGCGCAAATAACGGGGCACCACCGGTTCAACAACATTCACCGCCCTTTTATGAAGCTTCTGATCGCGCTTGTCCAAGCTAGTGGTGAAGACATGATATTGTCCGCTATTCAACTGCTTCGGGTTACTCTGGTAACCCGACTGCTGCTGCTGCTGCTGATTGCCTGATGATTATAGCCACCTTGGTTACCCTGATTACTTTGATTGTTATGTCCACCCTGATTGTCGTGGAAGCCTGAACCGGAATTTCCTCCACCATAACCCGACCCATGAGAGCCGGGGCCCGAACCGCCTCCTGGTCCATGATCATACCGGAAAGAATCAGAATTTTTGAACTCTTACATGATGTAACAATCTTTCCAGAGGTGCGTGGACGGGATCTCCTTCGTCCCATGCTTTGGACAGGGCTGGTTCAACAGATAAGACAAACGGTCCGGATTAGGACTTGGCCCTCCACCGCGCTAGGGCGGTTTACCCTTACGCCGCTAGCCCTTGTCATGTGTATTAGTATTAGCCACAAAGTCTAAACCGTGGTCTGCCTTACGCTTGCCGCCGTTTCCATGACCCGCCGGGTTGTGGTGCTGCCCCTTGGCGTTGCCGCTCTTTTTTCCCTTCCCTGTCTTATCATCGTCAGACTCGGGATCCTTGGTACTATCAGAGTCGGCACACTTCACCGGTGCAGCCATGAGGGTTCCCATGTCATTACAATGACGTTTGAGCTGTCCCAACTTCAACTTCAGGGGTTCAAACCGGCAATTGCCTTCCAATGTTAAAACTGCGGTGTCAGCGTTGATGCGGTCCGATGAATGCAAAATCTCCGAAACCCGGGGCACCCAATGGGTTGTTGACTCTCCTTCCTCCTGGACACAGGCAGCTAAGTCCACAATTGACATGGGCTGCTTGCATGTATCCTTGAAATTCTGAATAAACCGGGCTCTCAACTCGGCCCATGACCTGATAGAATTAGCCGGTAAGCTCTTTAGCCAAGTGCGGGTCGTCCCTTCCAGCATCATGGTGAAGTATTTCACACATGCCGCATCATCCACATCCAGCATCTCCATGGCCATCTCATAGCTTTCGACCCATGTTTCAGGGGATAAATCGGCGGTGTAATTCGGCACCTTGCGCGGGCCCTTGAAATCCTTGGGCAGGCGCACATTGCGCAACGCCGAGACGAGACACAGCCCAAAGAACTAGAGGTAACTCCTGGTTCCACCGATGTGGTTGGACGAACCGGAGTAAGCTGACGGGCTTCATGCTGCGCCGCTAACTCGGCCTCTCTGCATGCCCGAGCCCGGTCCACCACCTCCTGAGCATCACCAGCACCACCCGCGGGTTATTGCCACGGGGCGGATCACGGTTCCGCGCATTGCTTGACACTGCCGGTTCATCCATACGCCTGCTGTAACTCCGGCTTGGACGGGGAGTGGAATGAATCCGATCACGACTATATGAAGAAGCCTCCTGTTGAACCAAGGCTGTCTAAAAAAGCTCCTTAACCCGACGCGTCTCGACCGCCGCCGGAGAATCGCCTTCAATCGGGATGGCCGCCAGCCGTGAAGCGGCAACGACAATGTTGTCCATCGGGTTAGAGTAATGACTCGGTGGCGTAGGGACATGCGGTGTTACAATGTTGTTCTGACGAGGCGGATCCACCAAACGTGGCTGAACCGGCGCCCCTGCTCCAGGTGCCTCCGTCCGGTTTACCACCGGCGGATTACTGGTCCCTGCTCCTGGGGTGTTAAAGAGATTTCTAGCGTCATAAACCGGCGGCAGGCGAGATCGATGCCTCCTCTTCAGGACTTCGTTCGACGCACTCTGATCCAGCATAATCCAGTAAGCTTGTGCATCCAAAGCGGCCCGCTCCGCGGCCATCCTGGTATCCTCAGCTGCTAAGTCGGCTTTGGCATGGGTGATCTGATCTTTCACTTTCGCGATTTCCGCATTGTGTGCATCCTGATCTGCCGGATTAACCTCCGCCATCAGCGTTGTCAACGCGTCAAACAAATCAGATAGAACCTGAGCTGGCGGTCGCACAGGGCCTCCTGCCCCGGCCGCTGTTGCCGCTGGATCCGGAAATCATCGCCGCTGCGGTCAAAGAGTGGAGCGCCGGTTGCGTACCGGCCATGAAGATCGCAACCCGGTTTGGCAGATCAAAGGGGTCCGGAATACTGTCGCCATCGGAACAGCCCCCAATCCGGCCATCTTATAACTGATATAACGACTCGGTCTCTCCGGTCGATGACTCGTCGCCGGAATAAACGACGGTCTCACCACCAGATTCCGATCTATCCTCAGATTCCCCTCCATGGATAACTCCCACGAAGGCACGCTTCATGACAGGCTTGACCCGGGCAGATCTCGCACGCTGAGCCATTTCGATGAGGTCGATGCAGATGTCTGGCTCAGGGCCCGGTTCGCCGATCTTGCTAATGAAAACGTGTATGCCACCAAAGGGGACCCGGTACCCGTACTCGATTGAGCCGACCTCGGGGCCCCAGCCTGCATCGTCGATGTAGAGCTTGTCGCGACGACTCTTGGTCATCCGGCCCACAGCATAACCCTTGAGTCCTTCGAAGTTGCCCTCCAAGAACTTGAAACCATCGTGCGATAGCCCCATGGTGGGCGCCAACTGTCGTGGTTTTGTCACGGCAGATGTCCTGGAGAAAGGACTTAGTCATGGAGCCATCGCTACGGGTTAACTTAAAGGGGTTAAAGCGGACAAGGGACGCAAGAGAGTTTTATACTAGTTCGGCTCCTTACGATGAAGGTAAAAACCTACGTCTAGTTGTGATGGAATTGCTGGGGTTTCGATGACCAGGGAGCGAATACGCTTTGCCTGAGTCTCGAGTTGTTGTCTGTTCTCCTTGAACCGCCGCCGGGTCGTCCCCTTATATACATGGGTTGACGCCTGTCGGTTTACAGAATCCCAAGGCCGGCTCATAATCGTGTCCGGCTCGGTCTCTGCTACTTCTATCTTACAACACAAGTTTACATATCAATGCCGGTTTATGTCTACATGCCTTAAACCGGCTTTGGGCCCTGGGCCTTCATAAAGTGTCACCGTCTGTCTTCATGGACTTCAGATACAGATGAATTACTTATGGGGTTAACCCGGCCTCTCCTGGCCGGTTTACGCCCAGTGGTAATATCCCCAACAGCCAGCGAGGTAGACCGTCGGGCCGCCGTCCAGACACGGCAGAGGCGGGTGACGTGGATCAATGGGCGGGCCGGCGCGCGAGCAACGACTATGATTGGCCGTCGCATGGGGCGAGGCCGCCGGGTCGGGGCGATGTAGGTGTCCCGGTCGGAGCAGGGCGGTGACGGCCGGCGCAGGGCGACGAGCAGACCGACGCGCGGACGGCGGCTGGCCCGGACGGGCCGCCTAGGCGTGCGTGGCCGCCGGGTCGGAGGAGAGGCCGGCTGGTCGCGCCGGGGTCGGAGTAGAGACGCACGGGGGTCGACGATGGCGGCGGGCGACGCAAACCGGTCAAGATTAGATCGGAAAACCAAAAAGAAAAACGCCGATCAAAACGACCGGCGAGAGAGCGAAAAAACCTGAAGCAAGGGCTCGGGAAAAAGACTCTCTAGGGTAGCCGGCCAACACGGCCGGCGGACGAACCCTAAATACGGGCGGCGCGGCCCCCGGCGGCGGTCATGGAGGCCGACCGCCCCGGGAGCGGCACGCGGGTGCGGAAGCGGTGGCGGCTAGGGTTTAGGATCAACTTGCGATAGATACCATGTTAAATGGGAGAGAGAGGATTGGTGGAATTGTCGTTCGATGTATTACTTGAGCCTCATGAGCATATATATATACGAGTACATGATCTATTTGGAGTATAAGGCAAGCCAAAATATTTATTAGTCTAACCTATATTTCCTAATACAATCGCATTCCTCAACAAAGCCCGTGATTAGTCTGACAAATCAAAGATGTTTACGTCGTACACTCAATCCAACAACCAAGGACGGCTCGTGCATCTTCGTGCCACAATGCAATCCCGATCAGCAGTGTCCTGTACACAAACACAATCGTGCGGCCGGGGGGCATGGGGCTACTGATGGACGCCTACAGGCTACAAGGAGACGCACCACTGGTCGAGACTCGAGACCACCGCGTCGCTGCTACCCATGGAGGACCTCCTCGCTGGGAGCGGCGCGACCTGATACACGCGGCCGAGCGACAGCCGCGCCATGCTGCTGTCGCGCACGCGGCCTACTTCCGACCGGATCTCGAGCCCTCCGGTGAGAATAGACTTGACGGCGTCGGAGATGGAAGCGGCGCCACTCGATGCGCGCGGCGGGCGACCGCCGCCGTGCTTGCGGCCGCGCACGCAGCCTATTCCGAGCGGCTCGGCGGGGTGAGCTACGGTGCCCTGCGGTCTGGTGCGGCAGTGGACGCAGGGAAGGTGTTTGTGAAAATTTCAGAGAGGAGCAAGAGGGAGGTGTATTTGCCACATAAGCGTGTAGGCCCATGTGGTCAGTGAGAGAAATGAGAGATCCCGGTCGGGATTGTCCTTCCAAACAGGTCTCGTGTCAGTCTAGGGTAACAATTGACCAGGATCGATGGGTTTAGGGTACCGACTTCAGGGATTTAGACGTTAGGGTTTGTTTATGTCGGGCTCTGCAACCTCAGAGTTCACAACAGGCTTAACTCCCGTTGAGGTGGTGCTCGGCGGCGGTTGGAGTGGTGGCAGCTTGGTTGGCATAGGCGCGGGTATGCTCCGGTTGTGGCTGCGCAATCTGAGCCTGACTGTTGGTGTCGGCGTCGCTTCCGGCATCCCGGGCGATGCTCCATGGTGGTTTATGAGAGCCGTTGTGGCTAGCTGTCATGGTGTCCTTCTTCCCTTTTGGCCTGGTTCCCCGTTGTTGAATTCGGTTCGCAGCGGTCTGACTCCTACCTAAGATCAGAGGTGGCGAGGCATAAGGCTCTGGGCGAAAACCTTGTTCTTCGACAGGATTCGTTGCCGGTGGTGCTCTATGATGGCATCGTCGAAGAGTTTTCTTTTTCTCACAGGGTTGTGGTCGGTGGGTGGGGAAGCGGCGCTTGGAGGCTGTTGGCTACGCCGGACCTAACCCAAGTTTGGTGGGGTGGTCGTGCTTGGTTCTGGGCGAAAGCCTTTTAATCGACGGTGATCAATGCCGGTAACAGTGGTGTCCCTTCGACATCGTTTCTCTTTTTGAAGGCGTCTTTGAAGATCTTGCTTATGATTTCTTCGGAGTGACGCTGCGTTTAGGTGGTGACGGTTTGTTTGCGTTGGCGTCGGCGGGTGTTTTTGCTTCTTTTTGTTTATTGATGATTTTTGGCTTGATTTTCCTTATAAATCTGTCAAACTCTGTATTATGCCTTTTCCTATCTTAATGAAATCGGTAGAGCTCCAGCCTTTCTCGTCAAAAAATAAATAAATACATGCCACAGTTATTCGCTGGTGTCTCATGTGCACTAATACCCGCATGAAAACAATAGGGAACTACAAATTTGTTCTCAAGCAAAATTTTGAGCCGAACTATACTAATCATTGGATCAACTTAATACCACACATTAAATTCTGTAGTACTACGATGTACTGTAAAAAGTTCTGTTTTTCTATCCACATTGAACAAAACCAGCAAGGGGGCAGCATAGCATGTAGTACTAATGTTGATATTCTTTTTCAGGAACAGAGAGCAATAGCAGTGTCTTGTTCTTGGGCAGCCTGCAAGCAACGGAGTGCTCGGAACAGGAAACGTCCCCGACCCATCGATGCCAACGAATCAGCCGCGGCAGAATCACATCCGTCGGAATCCGAAAATGATGGCGGCTCTACGCGGCATATATCCAACACCATGTCCAACTTCTGCGATGGAAAGAGGAAGGCCGTCACCGAGATCGGATTCGGCGGAGTTCTACACATGCCGATGAATGGCAATGCCAACCTCAGGCACGCCGTGTCACTTCTCAGCAGAGTTGATCTGAATTCTGGAACCCTGCCCGTTGGGAAAGATGTCAGGGTCCAAATGAGCCCAGAGCACATAGAGAGGCTGATAGGCACGCCCTCGAGAGGACGAAGAGTCTGTGGACTGGACCCGGACACTCCGGAAGAGAGGACGGACTTCGTGAGGCTCGCCATGGGCTCACAACGGTTCTACAATGACGGGCTGAAGGCTGCCGAGCTTGTTGTCCGGCGGGAGTGGGACGGGTCGGTCACCGCCGAGAGGGTGGAGGAGTTCAAAGTAGCATTTGTCGTCTGGATCGTCGGGCGTTTTCTTGCTCCGTCCACGAAGCATGATGATCATGGCTGCTCGGATTTCTGGGGCTCGCTCTACAACGCGAATGAGATCAGAGAATACAACTGGAGCGCGTATTTCCTTGCACACATCATGGGTGCTGCAGCAAGGGTTCAGTCAGACATCAAGAACAAGAGGGCTACGACTGCAATGTTGATCAGTGGTTGCCCACTTCTCCTACAGGTAATTTTAGACATTTTTTACAGTAAACAAAATGCTCTCTCTCTCTCTCTGTCTTTACATGCGTTCAACCTAAATTTGTTGTGTTTTAACATACTACAGTTGTACGACTTGTACCTTCGGCCCCTGAGAAAGCCACAATTAGTGTCCCCTCGTGTCAAGGACTACGACAGCGAGACACTCGTCAACAAGATGATCAGTGCCGACACGCTACCCAAGATTTCGGCACAAGGGGAGCCATCCTTCGGAGCATGTGGCGTAAGTACCGTCGAATTGCAATTTTTGTACTCCTTTTGTGTTATGCTAAACGCACTGCATTTTATCACCAGCCCCGCTGCCGCGAAGAGTCATGCTACATGACCATGGATCCAGGACAACCAAGCTCATCCCATGTTTTGAGGCCAGGTCAGGGTGCACCCGAAACCCCCCGGGTCCAAGTAACAAATCAAGTCCCACCGATCCTCCAACCCTATAATGCATACGACTTCTGTGGATTTCTAAAAGGGAGATACCCGGACATGATGGATTCTGAATTGGTAGACCATTTGAAGTTCCACAATGCCAGATGCATTCTGCACTCTAGCATATTCAAGAACTCTATCATCACCGAGAACATGAAACTTGCGGCCAAAATACTAGACACGCAGAGACAGCGAAAGAAGCAAGCGCCTGCCCGGGCTCGTGTTTTAGAAGACTACTTCACCGCTAGTGATTCTGAAACCGAAGCGGAGAACAAACGAGCCAGGACTCATGAAAAGAGCAAGCTACCACCTCTTTGCCGCCATGTCGTCCAACGCCTCCACCTACTCAACCCTCTTCACCGTCGACCCCGCGGAAATCCGCGACATCAACGTCCATGCACGCGTTCCCGTCGTCCTCGACGCCTCCAACTCCACGTACTTCACGTGGAAGACGTACTTCACGCTGCTCTTCCGCGAGAACAACCTCATGGATCACGTGGATGGCACCGTTGACTCTCGCGCCATGGTGGCTGACGCTGAGTGGACCGCGATCGATGCCACCATCATCCGGTGGTTCTTCACCACCATCTCCAAGGACCTGTTCCACACGGTCGTGAGCGTCGGCGACGACGCCCGCGCCTTGTGGGTCAAGCTGGACGGTCTCTTCACCGACAACAAGCTTCAGCGCCGCGTTTTTTTGCAGCAGGAATTTTTTGACTGTCACCAGGATGAACAGTCCATTGATGACTACTGCCGCCGCGTGAAGACATTGGCGGATGAGCTCCGCGACATTGGCGCCAAGGTTGATGACGACCTCCTCCTCAGCACGCTCACCGCCGGCCTCAACGAGGACTTCGGCAACGCCGCCTCCAACCTCACCTTGATGCCGGAGCCCTCCTTCCCCAAGTTTGTGGCGTACTTGCGGTTGGAGGAGCGCCGGATGAAGGGGGTCAAGAAGCACGTGCAGCATCACGCCCTCGCCGCCGG